>NC_091129.1:161718614-161818614 GCF_040183065.1 Periplaneta americana
CACAGAATAAATATGGGAAATGCCTGTTATTATTCGGTTGAGAAGCTTTTATCATCCAGTCTGCTGTCAAAAAATCTGAAAGTTAGAATTTATAAAACAGTTATATTACTGGTTGTTCTGTATGGTTGTGAAACTTGGACTCTCACTTTGAGAGAGGAACATAGGTTAAGGGTGTTTGAGAATAAGGTGCTTAGGAAAATATTTGGGGCTAAAAGGGATGAAGTTACAGGGGAATGGAGAAAGTTACACAACACAGAACTGCACGCATTGTATTCTTCACCTGACATAATTAGGAACATTAAATCCAGACGTTTGAGATGGGCAGGGCATGTAGCACGTATGGGCGAATCCAGAAATGCATATAGAGTGTTAGTTGGGAGGCCCGAGGGAAAAAGATCTTTGGGGAGGCCGAGACGTAGATGGGAGGATAATATTAAAATGGATTTGAGGGAGGTGGGATATGATGGTAGAGACTGGATTAATCTTGCTCAGGATAGGGACCAATGGCGGGTTTATGTGAGGGCGGCAATGAACCTCCGGGTTCCTTAGAAGGCAGTAAGTAAGTAAGTAAGTAAGTATGCTCATATGGATGTTCCTGCCTTAGATTGAATAAAATGAAATTTGAAAAATTGGTACTTAGCATATTTAGAATATTAGGTTTTCAATTATATATTGAATGACGTTTATGACACTTATTAATTGCAATCAAATGGTTTAATACCGTTAATCTTTAAATTAACCTCAAGTTACTGTAGGTACTATAAATACTTCGGAATATCCCAACAAAAATAAAGTAAGAACACTTAAAATATTGAAAATACATACGGACTGTTCGAATTATTATACACTTATTTAAAAAAAAATTGAAATTGAAATTAACTAAGCAGAATAGTAAATGAAGACCATTTTCTTATCTTTATTGTCATATTTAAAGTGGTACTGAAAATTACTACTTTGAGATTACTAAAATACACAAAAGTAATCACAGAAGTAAATAAAACTTCAAGTTATTTTCAGCACTGAGTCTGTTTCTGTAATTATTTTTTAAATAGGCATATGAAGGAAAATATTTCCCGCACAAATATGTGAAAAAAAATGGTAACAACTTCCAGTTCTTCATTCTTGATGTATATTGTAATGGTGTATCGGGTATATCTCCTTGGTTTTTTGCCTGTTGAAAAATAAAGAAGCATTGGTCTACAAAAAATATGTTAATGAAGTTTGTAAACTTCATCAGGAATATTGTATTGCCCTTACAACTTTGTGAAATCGTTGTGGGCTTTAAAGAGGTCATACATAGTTCTGTGCTAATCATTTGGCCCAACACTAAGGTTCTTCAGGTATCGTTATCACTTGACCCACTCTTACAGAAGAAAGTGCAAATGTTAGGCTTGTCTACATATTACAAGGATAGAAACGAGTTTGATCAATGTATGAAATGGCCTGCTTTTTTTAGATTCGTCCGAAGTTGAGGACTTTTTTAACCAGTTATCTGTGACACCTACAGATGAACTCTTAACACAGATCTTGCACCATATGGACATGTAAACTTCGTCTGAAACTACCTTTCCATCAGCCATGTGGCTTGAGTCTTCTGACTTGCTGGTGAGAATCACCAATGCATGTGAAGCCTTTCACTCACACTTCAGAGAATCATGTAATTGTTCTCACCCTTCAGACTTCCCTATTGGTCCAGTAAATGTAAGAAGAAGTTGTTATTTCTTGAAAATTGATTGTGTGATTATACGAGGAGAAAGTGCTTTCTCCTTCAGTTTATCAAGACCAGTGTCAGGATACTACATTCAAGATAAGTGACTCTTCTTTTAATTTCGACATCAACAAATTTATCTGTTACTTTAGAGTTCTGTACTTATATAAAATCTTGGTCATTCCTAGTTGAGGACGAGTAGTGTGCTTCATATTTCCTCAACATGGGGACGAGATCAAAACATGTTCCTTATTGTAAGATTAAGAGGCATTAAGTTAGTGACCAACCCTTCAGCAGGTCAGAGAAACAGCGAAGGGCTGTTAAGAGATGGTGCATTATTGCACGTGTGTATGGCCTGTGCACATTTATAATTGGAAAATAGAATTTGTAAATGCTGAAGTATGAGTCTAATTTCTGTGACATAGTAAACCACAGTTTGGGAACCACTGTTTTATTGGATGAGGAATATAATCGTTCGTTCCATGAAGTACATTTCTGCATGCAAAAAACATCTTTGTTCGTCAAGAAAGTTGAATAAAGGTGAAATTTGATATCCAGGTCCGATATTACTGCGTTCGCAAATCTTAGTAACAGATTTCACTACAATAAAAGTGGGAACATGCATCTGTTAAAATTGAATCATTTGATACGAACCAGTAACATTGATGTCGAGTAATCTGTATTAGAATACAATCCATGCCATATGACAGCGTTTCTCAAACTCTCAGAACAGTTCCGCGGACCACCTTACTCTTGTTCCCTTCGAAAGCAAATTTATCATTTTTGTAACATAATTTAATACCAGTATATTTATATTTTAAAACAAAATTAATTAATCAATTTAATTCATTTAATTTTATATTAGTATTAACCAATTAAATTAATGTTAATAGAAAAAATTCGTTTTTTTAATAAATCAATGCTATTAGAGTTTGGATAATCTTTAACTTATTAACTAAACAAAATAATTAATGTTGGTACTCGCATTAATGAGATGGATGAGCCTGCCGATTCTTGCACAGTTGTTCTATGTTTGGATGTATGTTGGTAAGCTTAAATCGGAGATTGTCACAAACATTGAGTCGATTTCGGTACTTTGTTTTTATTAGAGTTAGTGATGAAAACCCTTTCTCACACAGATACGTAAAAGCAAATTGATTTATAATCTGTAAAGCACCATTGTACAGTTCACCATATTCTCTTTTCATTTGTGTTAAGGTCCAGAAATTAACCGTACATTCTGCTTGGAATTTCATTTTAAGTCCGGTGTCATTTGAGAGTTCAATTAACTGTTCTCTTTCAATCAATGAAAGTTTGTTATTTTCAATATCGCAATGAAAGAGGTCACAAACCCATGAAAATTCGTCATATTTACTTGGAAAATAAGTTTCAAATTATGACCTTAGAGTTTCGAGATGCAAACATATGTCATTGCATAATTATTTTCCAATAACGAAATCGTTTTCAACCAAAAAAGACTCTAGGGTGGAAATAGTGAAAAAATCCTCTTTTTACGGAACTGACCCACAAACCAAGTTTCCTCTCGAACACTATTTTCTTATGTGCATTGAGAACAGTCAAAGAATTACCTTACAGAGAGAGATTTAGTTCGTTTAGTTTTGAGAATACATCTGGAAGATATGCCAATGTACTTAGCCACATGTCATCAGCTGATGTGCAGCGGAAAGATGGCGAGAAACACCACTTTCATAGTGCTTTAAATCCCTCTTTTGTTGCTGAGAGTAGAGCAGGAATTCGGTAGACAGGATGGGTAATAAATTTCATAAAATGTCAGTACTGGGAGAAAAAGTGAAAGGTGATTGCCATGTGTCATTTCCAAACTCTGAGATTTTCAGCTATAGTGTGATGCGCAAATCGTTTGAATTTTATTTTTTCTTCTGTACTTTCTGAAGGACCAAAAGAGCAGACCTCGAGGACCACAGGTGGTCCGCAGACCATAGTTTGAGAAACGCTGCCATATGATATGCAAACTTTAAAGTCGTTAGAATATCATGAAGGTTTGAAAGAAGAAGTGTTAAGTGTGATGTGGCCTTTCTTTCAGCTGCTACAGGAGACATAAAGAATGGCTTTGCTGTAGTTCGGCCACCTGGACATCATGCAGAAGCTTCTCAAGCCATGGGCTTTTGCTTCTTCAATTCAGTTGCTATAGCAGCTCGCCTGCTGCAGCAAAGACTGGATATTCAGAGGATTCTTATTGTGGATTGGGTGAGCATGTCTCCTTACTAGCTTCTGTGGCGCTTCGAACCTCAGGCGGCACTGGCGTGTCTCCTATTGCGGCCAAAATTTGCTGATACGTTAGTACTGTACTGTGTTCACTTCTCATGCCTTCTGAAAGAGATTACAGAAACATTCTTATATAAATAATACTTCTCTGATGATACTCAGACTATATGTGCAATACTGAATGAGAATTTACAATAAATAGGTTTGTATCACTGCAATAATTGAATTGATTCACCATTATACTGGGTGAATTACAGTAAAACCCCGATAAGACGCTGTTCAAGGGACCGCGTGTAAACCGCGTATTAACCAGGATTGCGTATTAGGCAGGTATAATAATTTTGACTTATGTACTGTATCTATTAGCATTTTTATTTACTGAAATACATAATTCATGAAAGGTAATACAGTATTACTCCATTATGTAATTACTGTACTGTACGTTAAATACATTTACGATACTGTATGTATGTACTGTACTTAATTCTTTCGAAAAGAGTCCTTTATAGCTGTTTGTCGTGTGCGTGTTCTCCAAGACCTCATGTTTACCACACTTCACTTTTGCGCTTACACCCTCCGACGTCGCAGCTGGAGTGATTGAGTCGCGATTTTTTATTATCGTTATTAATGTCGATGATGGGATTCCTAATGCATCAGACAGTTGTTTCTGATTAAGAGTACTGTTTTCATCGTACTTTCGTAAGATTTCGAATTTTTCAGACACAAAAAGCGCTTTTCGTTTAACACTCACAGACACTTCAATACACTAAAAGATAACAAACTGACCAGCAAAAATTTCCAGAATTTTATTACGGTCGAGCGAGGAATGTTGCTTGAGAGAGAGAGGATTAGCAAGTGGGTGGATTATTGTAAATGTAAGCTGCGCAGGTAAACGGTCGAATAAGAGAGCGAAACAAGAGGGTGGGGTATTGTATAGTATGAAGGTTTAAATGCGCAGGTAAAGGGTCGAATGCAATACTTTTCAGGTTAATGGCACCAGTAAGTTCAATGGCCAAAATGATTCATTGCTGTTACAGTACATTGCTGAAAATTCATCGAAAATATTCCACAAAAACAGCGTATTATGCGGGACTTGAGCACAACAAATGGGGTATTTTATAAAGGCGTTATATATGCAATGTGCAGGGACCAGACAAAAAAAGCGTATTACACGGGATAGCATAATAAGCAGGCGCGTCTTATCGAGGTTTTACTGTATATTTATTTGATGCACCTGCACTTTCACAGCTTACTGCTAACTGACGGAACCAGCTGCTAAGCTTCCCACCTGCACTGCACTGAATGTCATGTCAGGTGTCAGTGTGAGTTGTACTCTTGCAAGCACGTGTTCTTTAGGCGACGTGAAACAGTGTGATAATTAAGTTAATATGGCTCAATTCAGGTATTCCATTCCCCAAAGAGTATTCATGTATGATTCATACAGAATCGGCTTGTGCTGTGAGATTATTTCAAGAGAGATTCCCTGGTATCAAGTTCCAAATCGAAGTTCGATTCAAAGTGTATTAGCTTTTTTTTATTATTAGTAATAATTTACGCGACGAACTGTAGGTAGCTTTTTTAAGTGTTTATTTTTTAAGTGTTTATTAGTAATAATTAAAGCGACAGACTGTAGGCAGATTTACTGTGGACTTCCTGACACCTGTTTGCTGTGGTTATCAGCTTGACTCTCCCAAGACTTGCAAGTAGTGGAAGCTGGCGTGTAGAGAATTGTTCACCCAGTAGTTCAGTGCATTTAATGTAATATAAAGATCATTCGTTACACATAATAAGTCATGGTATCATTCACATCTCATTGTCTTTCTCATTTCACATTGATCTTCTCACTGATAGTAATTTATACTTCAAAATTTAAAACTATGCTTAGAGCCTTTTAAGTCCGACTTTCCATCTTTTGTTGAACCACCAATTCCTCTGCATATATAAATTATTGGTTGCATTTCATCTAGTGCTAGATATCTTGACTGCTTACACCAGCTCCTTTTGTTTTACCTCTTTTTTTTATCTTTTCTCCCAACAGCTTCCGTTGTTTCGTTTTACGAGTACCAAACTTGGATTCAGTCATGTGGGCTAGAGTAGGATTTCAACTGTTTTGTATATGCTGTTTTATCCCCCCTCTCCAGCTGTGTCTTCCAATTTTTAAATGCTGGTACATTGTTTGATTTTCCACCTCATATTTTCAAAGATTCTTAAATTTTAAATATTTTCTTGGCTTCATTATATGTACATTTTCTTCTATATGTAACTAAAAAAAGTTACCTTCATATCTAAATAATCAAAGAAATTTGCTTGTCCATTGAATTTCTTGTCAATTTCTAGTTTGTGTCTTTGTGGACGTTTGGTTATTTTGAACACTTAAATTCTTCATCGAATGCTGGATCATCAGTATAATATGTAATCAAGATTTCTTTTGTCACCATTGTTTTAACCTTTGCAATTATTTAATCTGTAATCTAATTAAAATATGAAGAACAAATATTGATATGATTACCGACAAAACAATTGAATTGTAGGATCTTATTTGAAATAGGATTTCATTGTTAATACTACTGTATCCTTTTTTATATTGTTTGTATTATTTTATTTCTATTTCTCTTGTTTGTTTGTAATTATATTCTTTATTCTGTATATTTTAATTTAAATAAATAAATACGGAAAATAAATAAATAAATACATTATAGAATTTATTTCTGTTAGTCAGTAGTAATAGTTATGAAGATTTGATAGTTTCACATAATAATTGTTTGTTTTCCCAGGATGTGCACCACGGTAATGGCACTCAGCAGATGTTCTATGATGATCCCAGAGTATTGTACCTCTCCATTCATCGTCATGATGATGGCAACTTTTTTCCAGGGACAGGAGGACCAACAGAGGTGTGTATGAAATAATTTGTATGGGATATTTAATTTTATGGAACAACTTCAGAATACTGCCTAAGTACATATTATGTCGTTATTGTTTTATTGAATTATTTATTTTTGGTCCAGGGGACGTATTTTTTTTATGTACTTATTTATTTACCTACTCTTGTACCATCAATAAAAAGGATGTTTTTAATTATTTTATGCTCTACCATGCCGCAATGTAGTAATTATACACCTGGTAGCAGCCCTTTAATGGACCTCATTAAAGTACACCTATTCATTAAAGTTCAGGTGTTCCACCAATCAGAAAACACCATTGTAGCAATATGAAAGCGCAAGTATCGATTATTCTCGGATATGCAATCGAAAGACAACTAGCGAAACATCACGGAGGCTGGAAATCCAATACTGTCCCAGAAGGTTATGTTCTGTTACTATAATAATTAGCGTTAATTGTAAATAATATTCAAATAAATTCAATTTGTCATCTCGTTTTTCAATGTCTAAATCAATTTCAAGGTTATATCAAGATTAATGTTCATTTTACTCTCTAGATTATATCAAGGTCAATGACATTTGTTCCTCGGATAAAATCAATACTTTCGCGTCTGCGCACATCTCACAATTTACGAGATATTGCACAAGGTCAGTTCCGCTCCTCAGTCAGATAAGAATAACATGAATACTTATGAATAATTTCAAGTTAGAAATGTGGTCGAGCATAAAAAGTCGTATGAAACTTGCCTTGTTTCATAAACAAACATACTCGCGTCTTAATTACTACCATTATAGGCTCGTTGCATAATGTACTATTTCATTTGCACAGTCTTTGTACATGAGTACTTATGCAGTATTCTGAAGTATAGCGAATTTTGCAAATCAAGAATTTTATTAAAACTGGGATAATATACTGTAGACATTGTACAACTATGTTGAGAATAATTATCATTTGTCCGAATATATCTAATTTTCATTAGATAAGATAAGATGTTTATTATCCTTAAGAATTACAATGAATTCAGGATAAGTAATAATACCGTAATACCTGTTATAACATAAAATATTAGACACTAAATCTCTATATTTAAATCATCTTCACCTGGAGTTTTTCCGTTTTTTGAGTGTTCATATACTTCAGTGAGTTCGTTATAAGTAATAACATCTGTTGTGTGTTGGAGTTCGTTAATGTAAGAGGCATTAAATAGAGATTCATATGGGATAGGGTTTATAAGAACATTTTCTTTTATCTCAGAAAAATTCTTGGCCTTGGTAATGTTAAATCTCTTTCTAATTTTGAAACAAAATCATTCCATCGCTAAACTGGAGAATTCCCACGTTATCTTTGAACCGTGCCGTTACGTTTAGCACCAAATTTAAGTAAATACACAATCTTGCCAACATAAGAACACGACGTTGGTGTGTGGTGTCGTTGGAGGGAGAAATTTGTTTATTTTCTCTCTCTACCTCCTTCGTTCTGAACATTACTGAGAGATAGCACCACTGTTAGCTACAAGATATATTTGCGCAAATATATTGAAGTAGATTACGTGACCTATTACCTGACAGATGAGAGTCTCGAGACAAAACAGTTTTGCTATATTTCTTTTTTTATTAAATGTTAAGCACAGGAACGCCATTTCGTAATTTTATTTAAGAAACAAGCCAAACAAATTATCTTTGCATCAAAAACGGATGCTCCCTGGACCAAATTATCGTATTTTATAATTGTTTGAATGCAACAGAAGCCAGAAGTCTTGCACTTGACTGATTGAGTGAATTATTTAAGAATATAGTCGCGAATTTTACTACCACCATTTCGATTGTGTTTTGTTTGGCATGGCTCGGTATGGCCCGGTGACTAATGGCCAGCAAGTAACGTCAACTATCGATAGTGCTCTGCCGTGGGTATTATCCAGTTGTTCCCATTCCATTTCTCTCTGTGTCGCTTCCTTGTTTACTGTTTTGCAATTGCCCGCTTTCTTTTATAGTCTATTTCATCTTCAAGTTTTTTTATTGTAAAAATCGGAGATATGCGTCCCATTTATCCTGTATCACCTTTTTGATGTCCTCATCCCATTTTCGTGTACCTTTTTTTCTCTTCTGCCTTCTTTCAAATGCAGCCTTTTTTAAAATATCGTTAAGTTCTGCCATTCTTCTTGTATGTCACATGATAGTATTGTTATAATGTTGTCGAAATGTAATACTTATTTCTTGTATGTAACACTTCTTGTTATTACAGTGTGGTGTTGGCGAAGGTGTTGGTTTTAATGTGAATGTGGCATGGTCTGGTGGTCTTGCCCCTCCAATGGGAGATGCAGAGTACCTGGCAGCTTTCCGGACCATCGTCCTACCTATTGCAAAAGTAAGCTTTGGTAGTTATGGATTATTGAATTATTTATGCATAAATTCAGAATTCTTATTTTAGAGCTTGTAAGACTTCTTCAAAAAGTAAGGCAACAAGAGCTCATGGACAAACTTTATTTCACAAGCAGATATACTGATACAAAGTAGTAAGGCATTGGTACGCATTACTTTTCAATTTAGTCACCATGCTTGTTCAAACACTTGTTCCAACGGTAGACCAAGGCATTGATGCCAGTATAGAGTCCCTGAAGTCACATCATGACGGCTTGCTGAACAGTATTCGTTATTGCACTCCACAGACGACAATGACAATTTACTTGGAATATTGAGAACAACAATGAACTGTTAATCTTAACTAATGTTCACAAAGCACTATGTACAAATCAGAACTGTCAGTTCTCAGTTCACAGTTCTTCTAGCTCAGTCACTCGAGTTCACAGTACCTCGAACCACAGACCTTCAGAGACAGTCCACTGCACTCGAACTCAGGTCCCTCCAACTGCGGTCCACTGCACTCGAACTCAGGTCCCTCCAACTGCGGTCCACTGCACTCGAACTCAGGTCTCTCCAACTGCGGTCCACTGCACTCGAACTCAGGTCTTCGGATGCTCACACTGTTGCGGACATACACTCAAGTCGAACTCCGGTACACAAGACTGGCTTGCTGTCCACTGACTTACTCTCTGACTGACTGAATGACTGTTCCAAGTTCACTCGCGTGCGTAATTTATACTCACACCATAGATGCGAGAAAGTACGAGTTCTCGATATTTCGACGCGCGTCCAGATAGCACTCCAGAGAGAGCACTCGAACAATCCGGACCCCTCTCCTCTCTGCCGTGGTCGCTCTTTCCCCTTTCTTCTCTCTGCAAGCACCAGATGCGCGCGCAACCCGCCCAGAACACGGACGACTTAGCCTCTCCTCCGTCGGTCGTGAGATCGAACCTCACGTGGCCGTCACAATATCAAATGTAATATCTATACTCAAAATTACAATGAAAGTGATGTACAATACCAGAACAAAGTGCACATATAAAACACAATGCTATTATTACCATGATCTTAGTAAGTTAGATGAATCTAAATACAGAACATTTCGTAGAGAGATTATGTGTACGCAATCGCACGGAACAGTTGTCTGTTAAATAAAATGTTATTGAAATTTATAAGACCGGATTTTGTGTAAAAGTTAAGCAAGAGGAATTAATTGACCATGTCATAAAGTAAAGCTATATGAATTCAACTTACAATGTTAAGTATTGCGGAGGTGTCCTTGTGGTCGCTGAGAGTAGGAGGCAACTGTTTATGCGCAGCGTGTACAGGAATTACGTAAACTAGGTCACAGCTGATGATGGAAGATTTTAATTTGAGTTTTCCTTATCTTGTTTTTGACAATACTTTGTTTTATGGTGCAAGTTACCTTAATATTTGACTAAAATGACACGTTGTGTTTTGCAGGAATTTGCGCCAGACATTGTGTTGGTGTCCGCTGGTTTTGATGCAGCTGCAGGCCACGCTGCTCCGCTGGGCGGTTACAAGGTGTCACCTGCATGTTTTGGTCACATGACACAACAGCTTCTCAAGTTAGCTGATGGCAAGGTAATCTTGTCATTGGAAGGCGGTTATGATCTTCCGTCCATTTGTGATTCAGCTCAAGAATGTGTCCGAGCATTACTTGGCGATGATCCCAGTCCCCTGAGAGAAGAGGAGTTACGCAGACTGCCATGTCAGAATGCTATTGACACACTGCAGAAAACTATTGCCATCCAGGTAAGTTACTACAGTTGAGAAAGAAATGGGGAAGAATGAGAAAGAACTGTGTATTGAAACTGGAAGCAATTTTTAATGCAATCGTAGTCAGAGGAGGTGAATACGTACAAAATATACCAACTTCGACCTTGATTTAAAATCTTAAGAAAGTACTGTTTTAACATTTCCACTACCGCGTGAAATGGTGATGGCTTTTTGCTGAGTATTGATCTCGTAAGTTTGTGTTGAAACTTGTAAGGATTTTATTCATTCATAGTTTCCTGCCCAATGGCAGGTCTTTCACTGTAAACCCAGCATCCTCCAATGTTTCCTATTTCCGCCTTCCTCTTAGTTTCTGCATACAATCCATATAACTTAATGTTATCTGTCATCTGATATCATCTTCTGCCCAGAACTTTTCTCCTGTTCACCATTCCAGTGCATCCTTCAATAGACCTTGTAAGGATAATCTTGTTTATTGATACCTAAGTAAAACATAATCTAATATAATGAAATATCAACTGAACCGTCTATGCTTATCTTGTTTTATAAATATAATTTTATTAATTAGTTACATTAACGTTTTCGGTACTGGGGTGTACCATCATCAGATGTATTGTGATACTATTTGTAAACCTAGCCAATGGATGCATGTGTTGTGGTCTTGAATAATATGTATGTATGAACATAAAATGTTAATACCCATGATCAAATATAGTAGTTATGTAAATACAATAAACCACTTATATGCTATTAATTAGACAAAACAGGCAATTAAAATCAATTATTTAAAACCAGTGATCATTGCTGCTATGGCGTTCGACGTTATCTAGATTACATTATGTTATAAGTTAATTGTTGTCGTGATAATTCAAATGGGACAACCAGTTATTAGGAACATCATTACATTGATATGTTGCACTATAATGTTAGGTTAAATTACGCCTTGAAAGTTTCTTTCTTAATGGAACATCATTACATTGATATGTTGCACTATAATGTTAGGTTAAATTACGCCTTGAAAGTTTCTTTCTTAATGGAACATCATTACATTGATATGTTGCACTATAATGTTAGGTTAAATTACGCCTTGAAAGTTTCTTTCTTAATGGAACATCATTACATTGATATGTTGCACTATAATGTTAGGTTAAATTACGCCTTGAAAGTTTCTTTCTTAATGGAACATCATTACATTGATATGTTGCACTATAATGTTAGGTTAAATTACGCCTTGAAAGTTTCTTTCTTAATGGAACATCATTACATTGATATGTTGCACTATAATGTTAGGTTAAATTACGCCTTGAAAGTTTCTTTCTTAATGGATATGGCGTAATTTAACCTAACATTATAGTGCAACATATCAATGTAATGATGTTCCTAATAACTGGTTGTCCCATTTGAATTATCACGACAACAATTAACTTATAACGTAATGTAATCTAGATAACGTCGAACGCCATAGCAGCAATGATCACTGGTTTTAAATAATTGATTTTAATTGCCTGTTTTGTCTAATTAATAGCATATAAGTGGTTTATTGTATTTACATAACTACTATATTTGACAAGGGTATAACATTTTATGTTCATACATACATATTATCCAAGACCACAACACATGCATCCATTGGCTAGGTTTACAAATAGTATCACAATACATCTGATGATGGTATACCCCAGTACCGAAAACGTTAATGTAACTAATTAATAAAATTGTATTTATAAAACAAGATAAGTATAGACGGTTCAGTTGATATTTCATTATATTATAATTAGCTTATCGGAATATTCAAAATAAGATGAAATTGTCAAACATAATCTGTTGTGTGTGTAATGGATTGAGATCACATTACAAATTGTTGAATGCTATGTTCTTAGAACACGAGCAAATGAAACAGCAATGATATGAAACCAAGTTAAAGTTTTGATACACGTACTACAGAAACTGAAAATATCAAGATTGCCAAATTTATTTAGGTATAAAACACGACAATTATTACGATTTTTTTTTTCATTAGCCAAATGGCTACCTGGGACATAAAAACGAGCAAGGGCAGTATGAGGGAGAGAATGTTGATTATTGAAACTTCAAATTTAGATATTCATTTGTGCCTGTTGTACCATAATGTTGAATAAATGTAATTCATAGAAAAAACGTGTATAGAGATAAAAGAAAAATACGTATTTTAATAACAACCTGTACACTTTAACAACATCATGATAGTTTTGATAGGTATCTTGTTGCCAGTGAATATTGTAACTCCAACTGATGAGAAGTGTAAGACTATTTCATATTAAATGACACTAAAGGTACGGTCACACATCTCTACTTTTGCTGCGCAACTTTTGTACTGCAGCTGCAAAAGTTGCGTGTCGTGTTCACACATAAGCCAAAAGTAGCACGCTGTACGCTACTTTTTGTGCTGCGCAACCCGAGTGCAGCAAAAGTTGCAACTGGAGGTTGCGAGTCTATTCACACACAAGGCGCTACTTTTGCAGCCGCAGTCATGCTGCAGGTTTCCATCTCCGTGTTGACTTCTCAATATACATTTTGTGGTTATGTTCACATTATTAAGAAACTCATGCGAAAGCTTACTTATCTATTATTTGCTTTTCTGCCCTAAGCAGTATTCAGAAAATGGCATTATTTTTACTATAAAGCTTTTAAAAACGTCTATATACTTAAATGATAACCAACAACATATTCACGTAATCAATGTTGGCAACCCTCCTGTTTGAAACTACGCTACAGAAAATTAAAAAAATTAATTATATCGTCAGCAAATGTGCTCAGACTGTGTTGTGCATTTAATAACTGTTACAAATAATTTATTTTCATCACATCTAACATTAAAATACATCCAAACAATAAAATTATCATTGGCACATATGGGTGGTAACACTGGTCGCAACCACAGCAAAAGTTTCAACAAAACCAATATCAAAAATGCTGCGGCTGCAACCCTGAGAACCCTGTTCACACGTCGCTACTTTTAAGCTGCGCGCAGCATGGAAAAGTAGCGGGCAGCAGGTTCGGCAGCCGCTACTTTTCGGGTTGCACCGTTGTTCACACGTCGCAGTACTAGAGTTGCGCAGTTTTTTGTACTGCAGCGCTGCAAAAGTAGCGACGTGTGACCGTACCTTAAGGAATAACTAAAGTCAACATTTTATTAGCAGAAAGTAAAGTTCAAAATATACATTGCTCGATCACTTTTATTGCCAGTGCATGATGTGTTTGATTGTTTGAAGCTTCCACACTGGCCATGCATCAAACGCACGGCCCATACAGCTGTCTGCTCCGCTGTAGAAGCCACTCAGAAAGAAAAGGACGAAACAGAAACTGTGACTGCAATGGCAAGTCTGTCAATGCAGCAACAAAGCAACAGTTTACAGTAAGTGGTACTTGTTTACATTTATGCATAGCTTACAGCTTTGTGTCTTCAGTCATGCGTAAATTTATCACATTATAATTCTGAATTTACTGCAGCACTAGTTATTACAAACTATGGCTGTAGCCTATGCCTTCCTCCGTATCCAGAGAAAATATCTGTGGTGTTCGGGTAAAGGGGTATGAGTCATTTTTTTGTCCAGATGGAATTTTGTTCCCCAGATGAACACACAAGTTAAATTATACAAGTGGGTGTGCAAAAATCAAAGAATACAAGCAGTTGATGTGTTTTATTTGTGTAGAGAATTATTTGTAATAAAGGTTCCAAGTTTAATTTTCATTTATCTCCAAATTCATTTTTATGACTTATTTCCCTTTACCCAAACACCACAGATATAACCTATCACATGAATGAACTGCAGATAACGGTTAAGTATAACATTTAGTATATGTCCACACCTGTGGAGTAACGGTCAGCGCGTCTGGCCGCGAAACCAGGTGGCCCGGGTTCGAATCCCGGTCGGGGCAAGTTACCTGGTTGAGGTTTTTTCCGGGGTTTTCCCTCAACCCAATACGAGCAACTGCTGGGTAACTTTCGGTGCTGGACCCCGGACTCATTTCACCGGCATTATCACCTTCATTTCATTCAGACGCTAAATAACCTAGATGTTGATACAGCGTCGTAAAATAACCCAGTAAAATAAAATGAAAACATTTAGTATGCATTCACTATGTATTAATTATAAAAAAATAATGTAGTAGATGATTGGTACTTACGTACATTTCACATTTTACAAATACTCATTTTCCACAGAAGTATCATAGATGGAATAGGTTTGGAATAAATGGGGCCGTCTATTGCTTATCTTACAATTAGACATTGTTTGTCAAACCATATATTAGCATTGGCTTTTAATATCTTTAATTTGGTGTTTAAGAATGTATTAAATAATTTTGCTTGACTAGCATTGGATATTTTCATTTTGTTGGTAGTTTTAACCGATAAGCAGAGATACATTAGGTTTGGAATAAATGGGGCCATCTATTGCTTATCTTACAATTGTAAGCAAAACTACCAACAAAATGAAAACATCATAGATGGAGTTACACCATGGGTTGCTCAATTTTTCCTCTTTCTCAAAGAATGCCGTACTAAGAATGAAAATCACCCTTAAAAATAAACCGTGTGTAGGCCATTCAGTATCTTATGAAAGCTACCTGCGTATCAAGGGGAAAAAAAGTGTACTAAGAAGCTTTCCTCTCTTGTTATGCTTTTACCTGTAGCAAGCGAGCTCACTTAACCCCACCATAAGGTTCTTACTATATGCTATGGCACACACAAGCATTTGGTTTCACAAGATAACGAATGACCTATACAACCCTCAGATTTAATGGTAAACATGGTTTCCCGTGTGACCACTCAGAAGAACATCCTTTGAAAGTTGTTGGAAAATTTGCTTGAACACTTAATTTCTGGTAATAAGTGTCGTGCATTACAGGAGCTATGTTCAGTTCAAGTTTGTCGAGTACGGCGAAGTTCGACATTCGCCGATGTTTGTTCTGCAGGAGGAGTTCTGTCGTGTTTGTTCCACATGTTATAAAGATATTTGCTGTCCATCATTAATATTTTAACCACTTACAAATTTTAACACATATTTTGCGATTACTTTCTCATATGAAATAAGACGAAGTTTTTAATGTCTTGGTTGCCTCTCTCATGTTCGAACATTGCACGACAGCATTAGTAATCTCATATAGCATATTTCATTGTTTTATTTATTTTTTTCTAGTAAGACTGAGGCTTAACTGGTTTGAGCTTATTTTTTTCTTGGTGAATTTTTATTACTGTACTGCCAGTATAGGAAATTAAAAACAAACCCTGAAAATACCTTAGTTTTGTAGTGTGGAGTAGTAGAAACTCGATGTGATCACTGGCAGAGCTGTGGTCCCACTCAACTCGCCCTAAATAGGTTCCTTACTTATATAGGAAAATCGTCGTACTTGAAGGAAGAAGGCGGCCATATTCCGTCCTTGTGACGTTATTTGAGGTGGAGTGGGAGAATGATTGCAGTGTCGCCAACTGTAGTAACCATTCATATTATCTTACACACCTAACAAAACCTAACCTGTCGACCTGGTTGGCGAGTTGGTATAACGTTGGCCTTCTATACCCAAGGTTGCGGGTTCGATCCCGGCCAGGTCGATGGCATTTAAGTGTGCTTAAATGCGACAGGCTCATGTCAGTAGATTTACTGGCATGTAAAAGAACTCCTGCGGGACAAAATTCCGGCACATCCGGCGACGCTGATATAACCTCTGCAGTTGTGAGCATCGTTAAATTAAAAAAAGAAACCTAACCTAACCTAACCTAACGTTCTACACACCTATTGTAACATTCCTAACGTTTAGCACACCTGTTGTAACATTCCTCACAGTTTCATTTCGTTTGCCGATATTGGCATCCCTGCTATGCCTATAGGCTGGAACTCAAGCGTCATCTAGTAGAAGTGAAGTGAAACTGCGACTGTTAATTACGTTTCCGAAGTTGTTTCTGTGTTAACTGCAAGAATTATTGTGTCGTCGTAGTGATAATTGCATTTATATTGTACAATAATAGTACATTATGCAATGTGCCTATAATGGTAGTAATTAAGACGCGAGTATGTTTATGAAACGAGCGCGAGTTTCATAATTTTCATACGAGCATCTTAATTACCATTATAGGCAAGTTTCATACGACTTTTTATTCTCGACCATATTTCTCACTTGAAATTATTCATAAGTATTCATGTTATTCTTATCTGACTGGGGAGCGGAACTGATCTTGTGCAATATCTCGTAAATTGTGAAATGTGCGCAGACGCGAAAGTATTGATTTTTTCCTAGAAACAAATGTCATTGACCTTGATATAACCTAGAGAGTAAAATAAAGATTAATCTTCATATAACCTTGAAATTGATTTAGACATTGAAAAACGAGATGACAAATTGAATTTATTTGAATATTATTTACAATTAACGCTAATTATTATAGTAACAGAACATAACCTTCTGGAACAGTATTGAATTTCCAGCCTCCGTGATGTTTCGCTAGTTATCTTTCGATTGCATATCCAAGAATAATCGATACTTGCGCTTTCATATTGCTACAATGATGTTTTCTGATTGGTGGAACACCTGAACTTTAATGAATAGGTGTACTTTAATGAGGTGTATAATTACTACATTTCGGCATGGTCGAGCATAAAAGTTGAAATGTGTCGTGGCTGAGATAAAAGTGTTCTAAATTGATTTCCAGCACGACAATCCCAGTGATAAATGTGTGAATATTCGTTAGGAGTCTGTTGCAAGTGGCAGTAGAGTAATAAAAATTGACCTTTTTCTTTTCCAGAAATCTCCCTTTGTTACTGTTTTTTGTGTCCAGTTAATTTTGCATACGTTTTTCACTGTGAAATTCCATTGCAGGACGCCAGAGCATTCCCGAGATCCATCAGAAGAACCAATGGAGCAGGATGACGCTAAATGAATTAACTGAAAACTGTTGCTGATCTGTTAATTCTGCTGCTCTCAAAGGCGGTTTTGGATGCCTGAGTTGCAGGCGACGTCTCTCTTCCACTACTCGACAGTGGAACATGCTGCATCCCATTCAGAACGGAAGGATTGTGACTTTGTTGCTGGAGAGATTTTGTCTTTTTCACAGGCCTAGATGCCAGAAACTGTGTGTTTGTGACAAAGATTAAGTTCGTGCAAGTGCAAAGCTGTTATGTCACTTAATGGACGTCTATTGCGACTAGCTTGGACTCGAGAATTGTACACCAAAATATTAATGTTGATGATAAGTTCACTTTCTCGTGAATAGCTTTGAATTTTCGCCAGTGACATTTTTGATATTTCGGGAGCCAGGACTTGGAAAATGCTAACGAATTGCAATGAGGCTGTGTTGTGATTGCTATTTTAGGAAGCCCCGGTGAACTGCCAAAGTTATGCGTTAGATGGGATGGTACATGGTGTTCCAGTAATTTAAGATAGAAAACGAAGTAAAGTAACAGAACATAACTAAGTTACCCATTTCTGATAAAATGGTAAGCATAGTAAAGCAAGATTGACACTGTATCTTCATATTTTATTGTAATGCAATGTTTGGGTTTTGTGACCAACCAGTTCGTTTTGATGTTGGTTGCTCAATTTCATGAGAATTTTTCTCCCTTTTTATCTTTTAAATTGTGTACTATTGTTGGCATGAGTGACGTCAGTGTTCGTACAGAGAAATGTCTGTTTTGGATTTTTGCTGTACACTGTTGACCAGACACAGCAGGCACATTTTTACGGATTCGGTAAACCCAAGGATGCACTGATTTTAAGGGAAGTTTGTGCAATGGACTGGTTGGTCATGTTTGGTGCTGAGATTTTTAGAATGAAAAGATTAAGGGTATTTCACGAGTGTCCTTACTAAGGCAACGAAATACTGTGCAAACTTGTTCAGATTTTTTTGCAAGTTGGACCAATTGGATCAGAGAGTGCCTCAGGTCATACAAAATTGTTTCATTAATGTAAAGAAAAGACAGTAGTGTTAGTGAATCGATGCTGAACATATGAAGATAGTATAGGTAAAACATAATGTTCAGTCATAAAATATTATGTAATAGCTTATAATTAGATAAAAGATTGTCATTGTATTTATAGAAGATTATTAATATGTCAAACATATTTAAAACAAAGTGCAGGACACTTCTTTATAGAGTTTTCTAAGATCCTTGGAGAAACGTTTTCCATTTGTTATGAAAATTATGACATTGCAAAACAATCGAATTCAAACATTCTGAACAGAATGTTCCTACAGTAGGTAAATAATCATTAGGATCGAATTGAATTATTAAGATGCCATTTTTACGAGATGCCGAGGTGATAGAAGTACAGTTGTTAATTTTGGTATTCATGTACCACTTTAATCTTTAAAACCAGCTAGATTGTTTTGTATGTTTGAAAAACAAAAATAACAACAAAAATAATGTGTGATAACTGTGCATACAAAAATGAAGAGCATTTATTTTTATGTGAAGCATTTTAAATTTGAAAGTGTTGTAATTAATAACAGATTTTTTTTTAGTAAAAAGAATGCAGAGTATGGCGAAATGCTAGAACCTGTATACAAAGTTTGTGGTTGAGATGAACAAAATATAAAGGTTTTGCTGTCCATGCCTCTGTTACAAGTATGAGAGATTTTATTGTGGAGCTTCGGAGGAAGCCTGCCTAATATTGTTAATTGTTCAGAATATTTTATTCATATGGTTAATTCTTAAAAAAATAATAAGTGACAGTAGATAAAATAATGCAGAGGGTTGTGACTGGATGTATTTTAGTGTACTTGGAAACATAAGTTTTATATAGATTCTCATCATACATTCCTGGTGTGGAGTAACATATTTCAAGTTAAATTGAAAATGTTTTCCATACCTTTTAAGTTTATTCATCATCGGGAGAGAAGATGAAGAAGAAGGACCTTAGACTGTGCGAGTTTTAAGTACAGGACCGGTATTGTTCTGTTTCTTGGTGGTACAGTAAAAATGTACGTGAAGGAGATGATGCCAGTGTTTCAGTGCTTTCCCCGCCCCAACCCCCAAATAAACAGTTCTTTTTATTCTTATGGTTCAGTCTTGCATACGTATTCAGTATTAATACGAAGCTAGATTTTAATAATTATTTTGCTTCTGTTAGAACAGTGTAAATCCATTAAGTTCTGACTGATGTCATTCTCTGATATTTTTTCCAAGACAATTTTAGAAAATACACGGTAAAATATATACTTCGTTGTATATGGTTTAATTACGAAAAATATTGTATCATTATTCTACTACACGAAATTGGGTTTGTATGATACTGACTTTAGATGGATACCCGCAATTGAATAGGTAAAAGTACACTGAGCAGACTTGTTAGTCGTGAATGACTGTGACTTATTGATTAGGACTGGTTTACACCGATTGTTTTATCGTCTTGAAAAATATGATTTAAATTTACATTTGATAAGTGATAAAGAAAATCTTGTGGTAAAATGGAATGTTAAGATATGTTGTTTTATACCATAATTTCAAGAGTGAAAGATTGTGATATTTAACTTTCTTACATGTAGCATATTTACATATGTATAAATAGAGAGTATATCTTGAGACAATTGTAGGATATGGTATCCAATATGCAGAAAGAAGCTTGATGGTTCCAGTTCCAAATTTATTGCCGTCTCGTGCAGTTTGATATACTGGTACACTACCAAGGTAACTTCTTGGTATGAGAAGCTGGGATCTTTCCTTTGTTCACTTTTTCACTGCAAATGTTTTGTGTAATAAAAAACAAAGAACTATCCATAAACATTTTAAAATACATTTAGCATTACTCAGAATAATCTTCTGAAACTGAAAGAGATGGTTTCATTTGCACTACAAAATGAATCAACAGGGTAAGTATTAATTACAGTTGCTAATAATATGGTTAATCTATTTAAAGCATGGCAGAAATATAATGGATCATTACACAAGGGATGCCATAGTTTGATATGGAGGGAACTGTGGAGGTTCTCTAATCGTTCACTGTGAAATGCATAATTTATTTGTACATGCAATGAGACAAACCCTTGCATTGCTATCTGCAAACTTCTGAAGTGTGAAGGACAGTTTGAAGATTGCATATGAAATGTAATAGCTTTTGTTTCTGTTTGAAGATTCTGAAGTTGTTGAAACTGTTTCTCCTGCGTTTATGACTACATCATTTATATCATAACAGCAGCTTGACTAAAAAAAATTATAGTGTGAGATGTTTGGTGGTAGCGATTTAATTTGGTTACTTCGCGTATCAAGTGAAAAATGTTAAGAACTGTTGAGACGATATAAGCAAAATAATTTTTTTTTTTTAACTGCTGGTACATCTTGTTTCATTTAAGTCTTTATATGTGATGTGCTTATTCATTTATACCAGATATAATGACAGCAGGTCTCATTTCATGTTCTGATAGCTTGTAGATTTTTAATATTAATCTCCTGTGTGAACAGTTTTAAAATACTCATTGGTTTTGTAAAGACAATAATTTCATAAAACTGCCGTATAACATAATTTCTGTATAATCACTGCCATTGTGATCTATTTAGGCAAACATTTGTACACAATTCAGTTTTCCTATGCAGCTAAATGTCTTAATAACAAAGAAATTTTCCTTTAATAACAGAAAATTATTACAGACAAAGGACTGTAGCTAATGATGTGGGGATATTTTTAGTCAAAGAATAGAGATTCAGAAATGAAATATATCTTGTGACGTACAAGTATAAAAATAATCTTCATTTAAAAATGTTGTAGTTCAATCTGCTGAGAACATTTCGTGATGAACTGCAGTACTGTTAAGAAACCTGCATTTTAAGTGTAAAGAAGTTGGAGAATAGAATTAGGTGAAATTTATATACTTGATTGCCAGAAATAGTGTGTATGCTTTGATTTATGCTTCATATTTTCCAATTCTGCACATAGTTTCTTTGTAAGAATACTCTACACATTATTTCTGTTACTTGCACATGAATATGCCCGTTACATATTCTTTAATTGTTACTTATTTCTGAATTGAAATCTAATGACCAACAACATAATATGAAGTTGCTAAATTGTGTTGAAAATGTTCGTATATTTCTTGTGTCGTGAAATTGTTGGTGCTTGTATATTTATGTTCATATTTGGTAATTAATTTTTCTTGTACTGACAGTATACCATATATAATTTCTTTCTCTGGGTTCTTTCAGAATGTCTGATCATTGATAAAATATGTCACATTTTAGTAGGAAAAAATTCAGCTTCAGTTACATTATTTGGCAAAGGATGAAGAAGTAAAGTCTTTACGAAGGTTTTATTGTATAATATTAATTATTTATTAAATGTTCATTTTGTAATATTGTTGATTATGATATTAATGTTGGGCTATTTTCAAAATTATTTTTATTCTTGGGGGGGAGGAAAGGAAATTATTGGGTATTCTTTGTTAACATAGTTTTCGAAATTGTACTAGGGCTAGCCAAACATAGTAGATAAACAAAGGAAAGTATGGTAGTTCTCTTGAAATAATCACGGACAGTATCGTTTACAAAACTTTCTGAGACAGCAGCACAGAACACAACTCTTGTTGTTATAACACCTGAATACCTGGCGCCTGGGATATGATTCACACATCTCATTCATGCTAGTTTTGCGAGAGTAGGATAGGCTACTGAAAAAAGTAGCTTTTATTGAGTGCAAAGCTGGTTAAAGATGTTGATGATGCTGATGTTAAGGAAAACGTAGTGTGAGTACACCCCCACACAGCTGAAACTTCAGATTAGCCCTAATACATAGTGCATATTTTATAGAACAGGGATACAGAAGTGGCGAGAGAGGGGTGGAAAGCATGAGGAAAGCATTGGTTCCCCATCCACAGTCCATCGGCATTGAATGACGTCACTGTGACCCGTATGCAATCACAGACACTGAATACAAATCCCCTCCCCTACCAAGTTAATGACACGGGGTGGAAGGAAGGGGTGAGTGACGTACGCCACATTTGGCACCCACTTCTGCAAGCCTGTTATAGAAGATTCAACAATAGGATGTCTGTCTTTTCTTTATTTATTTACCAGAGCTTTCATAGAGGGTGCTCTTAATTAAATATGCACTGAGTGAAGAGGTAGTTCTCCGTTTCCCACAGATAATGAATTTTCTTTTATTTTGAATAGAACTTGAAAGGATTTTCAACTTGTACTTTAATTTTAATAGCATTATTTGAATTAAATTTTTGCAATCACAATTCATTTTCAACAGTAAATTTTAAGCTCACTGAAATAATGAATGTCATAGGTACTGTTCTGATTGTGTCTAAGTTATTTTCTGCAACAGTAACAACCCTAAGTTGTCTTGTTTCTCAAACAGAAACAAAACTTATCTACGAATGTTCCTTCCTTTCAGACATGAATTTGTAAATGTATTCATGTCAAATTGTCTTCCATTCTGGTGAAATCACTCTTATAATATAAAACACTGCTTTCAACATTTGCTTCAGTTAAATGATTTTCACCAACTACAATATTTTCTGCTCTTGAAGGTGGAATTGTATTTTAATATCTTCAGATTATGGAAACCTTGTAAAATGATCCTACATTGCATGATTTTTTTATTAATATTAATAATGATAATAATAAAATAATATACTTCTACAAACTATAGGTGTGATTTTGTTGTTTTGCTATCTGTGGTGGAAGTGTATGCTATCTGTTTAAATCATGTTCATCCTTTACACATGTCTTTTGTGAACTGTCACTTACTGTTCAGTTCTTTAAACATTTTACTCCAGTATCAATCACCGTTCACTGCATTACTGCTTCCACAAGATGCAGTATAACTCCTCATTATCGTCAGCGTTTCAGTTACACTGGCGAATTTCTGACCTCGTATAAAATATGAGAGTTACATTACTTGTGAGAACAGTTATTTTTATATTCTCTTTGATAAAAATTACAATGTACTCTTAGGATGGTTCTTTGTTTAACAGATGATGTATGCAGGATCAATTGCACTCAGTTCTTTTAACAGAATTGAAAAATTAGGTATCAAATTGTGATTATCTTGACATTCTTAATAGATAATTATAAAAAAAAAAATATATGCGTAACTGCTTTATATGTTGCATACGTGTAATGTCTCAGATAGCAATTATTGTACTGATGAACTCTTTCTTGTGTAATGTGGCGCATTATTTGTAGAACTGATCCTCGTCCCAAGCTGCTGGTAAGCGGAGAGGAGATAGTTAAGAATAATGTACTCTTGGTATCGTATAGCTGCTAGCAATTGAATACAGACCGGCCGGCCGGTCCTTTTTAAAGATGATATATCTCTTACTGAGTGTTGTAAAGAATAATATTTACTCGTAATGTATTCACACCTTCATTGTGATTTTACTCTCTAGTAGCCACATAGGAGAATATTTGTATTGTACATAAATTACGTCGCTCATTTGATGTTTATTTTCTGCCTGTGCTCAGACATGGTATTTTTATTAAAGATTGAGGCAGAACGTTATTGAAGCTTATGTGACATTTATTTTTTATAGTGTAACTTCTTTGTTATGTTTCTGATTTAAAGAACGTAAAAATTAAAAATGTGAAATGATTCATATATGCAGATCTGTAAGAAATGTAATACAGCTACTCAGAGACTTTGTTACGACTGTTTAAGGATTTTTAATTTCGAATTTTATGTAATTGGTATAATGTTATCAGTTAGAACAATAGTGGAACACAGACTTGTTTAATGAAAACTTGGTGTCTCTTTAAGTTAATATTTTCTTGCTTGTAGCACATGATAAATTCAAGGGACATGTCTCCTAGGTGAAACTGGAAGTGGTCCAATCTCTCTAAAGTACCGAGTGGTTGTACTGCATATTTTCTTATTTAATAATCTTTATAGGATACATGTGCAAACCAATGAAATACAGAATCACATGAACCATTAAACACATCCGCTTTATGTTTTCTCATATGTCGGTTTAATTACTCTTTACACACTGACCAAGTATTTAAAATATGAAAATTAGTGGGTATTAACTACGAATGGATTTATTTTTTTTTAAGTTTAGCGCAGCAATTACTATGCATACGACTTTCTGCTGATGCCGGTCTAGCCCTGGCTGAATCACTCTGTAAATTCTAGCACATTTAACTTTTAAAGATTCTAAAATTTGTTATGTTCAGAACAGAAACATCAGTGATATTACATTCATGTAGGTCCAGATATAAAATATATTAGATTTCTTTTTAATTCATTGTACAGAGGTGTGAAAATTATTAGAATAATCTTAATTTTAAAGGTTTTTTAATAGTTCCTTCACAAATATTAATTGAATTGATGAATATTGGTATATATTACAATACTGATGTAGGATATATTTACTACTAACAATGCCGGAAAGCATTGTTGTAAATTGGTATTTTTCTTATTTTACAATTGTTATGGGAATTCAGAAATTATTATATTATGTTGGCGGAATTGGAAACATAAAAAATTATATGCACAAAACAGATGTATACGTTCATTTGAACCTTCACAACAATGTAAACGCGAAGAACAATTTGTTTAAAGCATTTCTTAATTAATTTTTTATGTTTCCAATGCTGCCAACATAATATAATAATTTCTGAA
Source organism: Periplaneta americana (assembly GCF_040183065.1). Taxonomy (NCBI): domain Eukaryota; kingdom Metazoa; phylum Arthropoda; class Insecta; order Blattodea; family Blattidae; genus Periplaneta; species Periplaneta americana. Next base: position 161,744,160 of record NC_091129.1, read on the forward strand.
TTCCCATAACAATTGTAAAATAAGAAAAATACCAATGTACAACAATGCTTTCTGGCATTTTTAGTAGTAAATATATCCTACACCAGTATAGTAATATTATATACCAATATTCATCAATTCAATGGATATTTGTGAAGGAACTATTAAAAAAAACCTTTAAAATTAAGATTATTCTAATAATTTTCACACCTCTGTAAGTTACACTGACATTCAGGAAAGTTCTTCATCCCGAGATGGAAATATTATCGTCAAAATTAGGTTATAAAAACTTTTAATGTTATCAGTAATGTAAATTAAATCTGTTTAGTATGTGTTACTACCTTTAATAATACATGTGAAGGTATAAAATAATACTGTAAAGAGAGACAATCTATGACGTGTACCAGATGAGTCATTTAGGAAATACAGAACTAGGTCAAATCTGTGAAAATTATAAAAATCCGAGATTTCAACTATGGAGATGGTTTGCACTTGTTCCGACTTATTTTGTGACATTTTAAAAATTGTATTAGGCATGAATATAATTATGTCTCTCTGCTTTTTATAACCGTAAACCTGTTTGTCAGAGATTTGATACTTCATCACATAATAAATTCTGCTTTGATACTAATCATACTGCGTAAAATCTCCTTGTTATTGTGCTATTTCGATTCAAATTTTTGCTGTCCGTTTTCAGCAAAAAATATTGAATCTTTTTACTGTAAACAATCTACACTTGAAGTTTTAATAACTTTGTTTAAGGATATTAGAAATCAAGATACGTATAACTAAAATGTTCAAAATCTATAAACTTAGTTGGCGAAAAATGTTCAAATATTAGTTTAATTGTAATGGGAACATGAGTAAATATTTGATCATATTTTTGTCGTAACTATAATGACATTTAAGCTTCTGTCAACTTTATCTCTACTTCCCATTTCTTATCTACTTCATTCAAAGGATGGGCTTAAATAGATCCCTGAAAATGAATGACATGTTGTGAAAACGTGTAATTGTATTTTGTATGATGATCCACTTTCATTGGATAGGTTTCTAGTGGAATTTGTTAATCTGTACCTTGATAATTGTACAGTATATGAAGTGTTAATGTTTGGATGAATTTGGAATGAAAGGTATTTTATATCATAGAATTATATATTCTTGTCTGTACACCAGAATGGTACAACTTAACATACAGTATAATATTATAAAAAAAAAAAACTTGTTGTAAATATTATTATCTTCATGCTATTTTCAATGTCTTCTGTTTATGTTGGTCAAGAGATATATATTGTTCTATATATTTGAACAGCGACAAACATGTGAAGTCATTTCAAATGCAAAGATTGCTGAGAACTTTGGTGGTTTGTATTTGATAATATGTAACAATCTTACACATGTCTCTTATAGTTATTTTATTGTTTATGATGATCATTTACCCTGTGCTCATGATTACAATAGCCCTGTGTTAGGTTAGCATTTATTACTATTTTACTTTTGAAGATTAAGTAGTGTTATTGCAACCATATTATATCAGTTCATAAAAATTCATATATTTTACATGTTATGTTCGCTTAACTGTTAACACACACTACTGCAGTTATTACTCTCCCAGAGTAAGAAAAAACTTGATTACATTGATATTTAGATCAGATTGGAAATTGGAGAATAAATAAGAGTTATTTCTGTCTGTTGAAGTTTTTTACTTTCGTAATTCCCTTGTCTCCGATTTTTACACTGTTCACATTTGCATGAGGATAATATTTGGTAATCCCTCTGTGAATCGAACCTTCATTAACATATGAAGACATTATTACAAAAACTGCCCTAGTCATTTTAATTAAATTGAGTTAAGGACACATTTGCTACTATTTCAAATTATTTACAGTTTATTTATTTATTTAATAATAACATATACATAAAAACGTTACATTAAAATACCCCGAAAGAGCAAAGCTCGTGTTCGGGGACAGTTCCGTTACATAGATACACATACTTTGTAGACAAAATACTTAAGAAAAAAGCTCACATAAAGATTATAATAAAATTAGTAAATAATAATACTAATAATAACTGAGTGAAAAAAGAGACGATGTTTAGATTGATGGATTAATATTAAATTATTATTAGTAGTATAATTAGTGCAGGTCATGTTGATATAGTAACCAAGATAAAATAGAAAAATACACTTAGGATAGAAATAAACTTGTTTTACAATACACGGTACATAATATATATACAGGGAAGTCTGTCATATAAATTTTTTAATTCTGGATCTGAAAATTTCATTGCTTAAAGTAGTCAATTCTGGATGAAATTTTATTATCGAATTATATAGCCGTGGACCATAATTTGTACTGTGTAGTAAAGCAGCAGATGTGAAATATTTAGGTTCAACTAATTTAAGAATTTCATTTCGTCTCGTATTATGAGCATGTGGCTGAGCTACAAATTTCGTTCTATTTTTATGATAGAATTTCATTAAAGAGTATTTATAAATTTGGTCAATTCTAAAAACATTCAATTCAGAATGGATCAAATTTGTTGGATAATCCAGTCGCCTTTTCAAACAAATTTTGATTATACGTTTTTGCAACATAATTAGAGGAAAAAGAGCAGAAATGTTTATAGACTCCAAAAATGACACATGTCAGGTGCAATAACCACAAGGATAAACACCAGTTGTACAGAAACAGCTGACATGTGTTGTTCTATTTATTTTTATTCTTCTCAAGGGTTGTTTTTGTAATAATGTCTTCATATGGGCTATTCCATATGAAATCGATCAGTAAAAAACCTCGCATTTTTTTAATACTCAGATTTTTTCCCTATTTATACAAGGTGCTGAGGAGAGTGCATTTTCAAAAATATGCTATCGAAAGTCAAACGGTTTTCGTACTATTGAGCGACAAATTTAGCGTATTTTATAAAAACAAGTCTCTTTCAGCACTCAGAACTCTGGAACCATTTACTGCAGAACATTGAACGGGAGCTCATTTTGAAGCTGACATTTAGTAGGTTATGATAAGAAATAATACTTATTTTTATTGTATACAGAGAGACAGATAATCTGATTTTACTTACTTTTAGGCTTTTTGCCCATTTGGAAAAATGTAAAAAATATTGAGAAAAAACCTTGCATTATTAAGAGGGATTCGGCATTGTTTGCTTAGTGGCTCGGCAATAAGTTTCGAGGGTATTAAATAAATTATTTTCACATGCCTAGACTTGAACGGCGCAGTACCCCGCACACTGGCCGAGAGCTGAAGATAAGCGAGCATTGGGCGTCATTTTACTCCTTGTTTATGAAAACTTGTGATAAAGCTAGCCCAGCCATGACTGCTAGACGAAACATCACATGTTTTTCTCCTGGCCTTGCTTGTCTCGACTACCTACAGTCAGCTGGTTAGTTCACGCGCGTACTATTAATTTTCTTTATTTTATATTTTCAATACTTTCTTATCAACGGTGCACCAGTAAAAAATATGTGCTTATTTGTACTTTCAATGCGGAATCTAACCATATATTTTAAAAATATTTTTTTGTGGCCAAAGGCGTCTTAATGAAGAAAAATCTAAATTTCTCCATTTCCATAAAAAGTAAGAAAAACTGTTTACATGTCAATATAAACTATAATTTCTCAGCATCAAAATAAACCATGATTTTGATCATTGGGTGAAAGGGTTTCGGAGCTACAACAGTTTAAAGTTGCTAATTTTATGAAAATACAGTAAATTAAAATATTTTAAATTTAAACACTATGAAGTTCTGATGCCTCAAACTTTGCACAAAGCATTGTATCACAGTTGTCAACGGACAGAAAAAGTTTAATTGTATTTAAAAATTGCAAGGTCAATTTTCTCTATATTTCGGTCGATTTGAGATGAAATAGCCCATATAATGAATAACAAAGGGTACAAAAACTTTTAAATAATAGGCTATGCTAATTAAAGCTCGGACTTAACACATTATCATTATCATCATCATCATCATCATCATGATCGTCGTCATTGTTATTGTTATTCCTTGTTTACAAAATGTGTCTGACTGGATTTTCTAAATTAGCCATTCATTTTATTTAGGAATTTGGATTCTACTGTAGGATACATGATGAACTGAACTGTAGTTACTTCAACGTAGCCAGACTGAGATGGTTAGAAATATTCGGAGGATGAACAAAATAGTACATTATGCAACGAGCCAATAATGAAGGTAATTAAGAAGTGAGTATGGAGTAATTTCCATACGAGCTTCTTAATTACCATTACAGGCGAGTTTCGTACGACTTTTTATGCTCGACCATATTTCTAACTTGATATTATTAATTTTATTGTATCTGACCTGGAGCAATGTCCTGTATGTTGTGAGATGTGCGCAGACGCGAAAGTATTGATTTTTTCCGAGGAACAGATGTCCACATTGACCTTGCTAGGCCATAAGAATCTACAGAGATAACATTGAAATAAAATTAGACATTGAAAAACGAGATGACAAATTGAATTTATTTGAATATTATTTACAATTAACACTAATTATTATAGTAACAGAACATAACCTTCTGCGACAGTATTGGATTTACAGCCTCCGTGACTTTTCGCTAATTCTCTTTCGATTGCATATCCGAGAATAATCGATACTTGCGGTTTTATAACGGTAGAAAGCTGACCTGTCATTGGCTGAACAGTTGTAACCTGAGTCGTCATTGACTGAAAGACTGACCTTTAATAAGTAGGTGTACTTTAATGACATGCATTAAAGGTCTGCTACCAGGTGTATAATTACTACATTTCGGCCTGGTCGAGCATAAAAGACATTATTAAATTAACAATAGAATTTAAATTAAAAGGAAAACCCAATTTTTGGCGGATGGAAGGAGTCTTGGAAGATGTGAAGAAATTGCCCATAAAGCATTGGTGGAGTGTGGCTAAGGAAAGAATATTATCGATTTATTAATTTGTCCTACAAAATAATATCTGTGATATTGACAATTAATATTTTGAGGAGAAAAATTCGCTCCGGCACTGGGGATCGAACCCGGGTCCTTGGTTCTACGTACCAAGCACTCTAACCACTGAGCTACGCCGAATTCAATCCACAGCACTGGACCAAACCGGGAAACAACGAAGGAGAGGGGTTCGGTCCAGTGATGTGGATTGAATTCGGCGTAGCTCAGTGGTTAGAGCGCTTGGTACGTAGAACCAAGGACCCGGGTTCGATCCCCGGCGCCGGACCGAATTTTTCTCCTCAAAATATTAAGGAAAGAATGTTTGGAGGAAGATTCTTATTGAAGCTGAGACCCACACTGGTCTGTAATGCTACGGATGATAATACATCATCAACAATTTTATAGTTCACTTAGGATTGTCTAGAGCAGTGATTCCCAACCTTTTTTGACTGATGACACACTTTATTGAATGGCCATGATATCGCGACACACTTATTTGTTTTTATTAATAATAATAACAACCAGTGCTTTTCTTCTGGAGAAAAAGGTAATGGAAATCTGTGTAGAATATTTTATAGCAGACGAGGAGATGATTACTGCTCACTGCACGGGAATTTTGTCGTTTTTAACCTCCTTTTCGTCCAACTAAGACTTTCAAGATCTAAGCGAAATTCAAAGAAAAATTATATTAAAAACATAGTTATTCACACATTTCGGTTTCTTGATGAAAAATGCAACAAAATGGTGCCAGAATGGCATTCCAGTGCATTCCGCCAGAAAAAAAAAGCACTGATAGCTTCTATGTAGTGTCGGACATCCATTGTTGTACTTGTAGATATGTCACTGTTAACAAGCAATCGAAAATGCTAAAAAAAAAACAAGCGGCAACTTGAGTGGCTTTAGAAAAAAACAAAGGTACTGTATGTGTCAAAAATCCCAACCTATCTATGCTGGATGTCCTATAAAAGATTTTTATTATCGTTTTTGAAAACTCGCCTATTTAAATTAATGTGAAATCTGTGCTTAGTTGGCTGCACAGTTTATCTATACATGGCTTATGGTTGACAGGCCAATACGTAGGGCCTAAATGATCTTCAAGATGCAGCAGTCTGTTCCTTTGTTTAGATTTCACTATTTTCATGATAGAAAATGCAGATTCACGCAAGTATGACGTTGGAAATGGCAGCAAAATATTTATGACCCTCTTTGCAATTTGGGAAGCTTCAAGATGTGGAACAAGTCAAAATTTTACAAGATTACAATTTTTTTGGCGAGATGAAGTGAGGCTGATGATTCGCCATAGATAACTTGGCATTCGCCCTATGGTTGAGGAAAACCTCGGAAAAAAAACCCAGCCTGGTAATCAGCCCAAATAGGGCTCCAACCCAAGCCGGAACACAACTCTGGATCAGCAGGCTAGCTACATTGGTGGCTCTACAAAAAATATAGCAAGCAGATGATTCAATTTACAAACCTAAACAATTATTCATAAAATTTTGAAAGGCATGTTGGTCCGACAAGTTAACAAGTAAATGAAGATAAATATCATAGGTCCTTCAATAACTGTCTATTTTTAACCTAGTACGTAGTACAAAAAATTACATTAGCTTATACATATAAAACATATGAATAGTGCTTTCGCTATTAAGATAGCATCTTCAGGTCTGGTTAGCATATTATGAAGCTTTTTACATAAAGACATAGATGGAATGCAACATAATGAAATGTAATAAAAATACACGACGTGAGAAAAAATTACAATATTAAAATAACGTCATGTATTTTTATTACATTTCATTATGTTGCTTTCCATCTATGTCTTTATGTAAAAAGCTTCATAATATGCTAACCAGACCTGAAGATGCTATCTTAATAGTGAAAGCGCTAGTCGTATATATGTTTTTATGTGTATAACCTAATGAAATTTTTTTGTACTAAGCATTAGATTAAAAATAGGCAGTTATTGAAGGACCTATGATATTTATCTTCATTTAATTATTCATAAGTTGAGCTATAAATATATAATACATAGCAAGTAAATTAATTCAGTTTAAAAGCATATCAGTTCACATATACAAAAATTGATAATATACATCATGCAAATTACTTCAATTTACAAGCATAAACAATTCATCAGACAGCAGCAGACTTGGCTAAATTGTACTGGACAGCAAGATTCCAAATGAACTAGAAGATTTCAGTCGGAAGAAGAAGAAACTTCATCAGTGAATGAGTGGACTGATTCCAAATTAACATAGAGCTAGTACCCACTTCTCTCCTAGTTCATTCATGACCGTTCAGTTGGCACAGTCCTGGAACTTACTCTTTCTTTTACTTGGTTATTTAATGACGCTATATCAACTACTGTCGACCGGGTATACTTTACACAAGGGGGGGGGGTAACTTTACACATTTCTAGAAAAATGGTGTATAACAGCTTTAATAATGGCACACACTTCAGTCTACTACACACATGTGCTGTTGTCACATAGAATCAGTTCCATGGAGTTGCTACACATTGTCTGTAAAGTGCTGCTTTCTAGACATTTTTCTAGAAATGTGTAAAGTTACCCCCCTTGTGTAAAGTATATCCTGTTGACGGTACTGGGTTATTTAGCATCTGTGAAATTGATGGCGAGATGAGGCCAAGGATTTGCCATAGAATACCTGATATTCACCTTATGGTTGGAGAAAACCTCGGAAAAAAAACCCAACCAGCCCAAGCGGTAATTGAACCCAAGCCCGAGCACAAGTCCAGATCAGCAGGTAAAAGCTCTACCGCCTGAGCTACAGTCCGCACTTCAGGAGAAGATCCGAACAAGGAATGTGAGTTTTTTCCCCCACTCTTACAACTAACCCAACACAGAACGACCGGCTAATGACTAAGCCAATGACACCATCCCCATCCACCTGCCCCTTCAGAGGAGCTGAGTTACTAGTTGACCCTCTCCTTTCACCCCGCAAGAACCATACCCCCCTCAAAGGTATCCTCTCGTGAAATTTGGACAGTGAACCAGTGGCTGGATCTTCTCTTAAGGTAGGATTACACCAAGGAAGCAATGTGCAACATGTAGCATTCCTCATGATATCCCTGTTTTTATTTTGTTGATGGATGCTGTCTTGCAACAATCACCATACCGTACCCAACATTACTGTTTACATCAAAGCAGCAAATTAATATTTCAAGAAACATGTCATTTTCAAAATTTGTGCTGTACTGGTAATTTATTTGATTCTAGATTCTAATCTGAAAGATAAATTGCGTGAATGGAGATAATAGAGAAGAGAAATGTTCAATGTAATGGCACACCAAACAGCTTTGATGAATGAATGGGTTTGTAATGATGAATAATTTTATACATTTTACACAAATATCCAAAAATAATTTCGACAAATTGCTTATACTTATATGACTGATACATACTATCACAATATATTCCTGCGAATATCAGAATGGCATAAGATAGCCTATCTGGCTTCTGGAGATTCCTACAAATTTTTTATGTATCTTTTTAAAGTATCAAGCCCAACCATCTCTTTAATCATACCAGAAGTTTTATAGCAATAATTGAAATATCCATGCTCACATACAGGTAAGAATCAATTTATTTTTTAACAATATTGTATTCATTCATTTAGTGTTCTGCCCAAGAGCAGGCCTTTCACTGCAAACCCAGCTTTCTCCAATCTTTCCTATTTTCTGCCTTCCTCTTTGTCTCCTCATATGATCCATATATCTTAATGTCGTCTATCATCTGATATCTTCTCCTGCCCCGAACTCTTCTCTCGTTCACATTCCTTCCAGTGCATCCTTCAGTAGGCAGTTTCTTCTCGGCCAGTGGCCCAACCAATTCCTTTTCCTCTTCCTGATCAGTTTCAGCATCATTTTTTCTTCACCCACTCTTTCCAACACAGCTTCATTTCTTATTCTGTCTGTCCAATTCACATGTTTAATTCTTCTCCATATCCACATTTCAAATGCTTCTATTTACTTCTCTTCACTTCGTCGTAATGTCCACATTTCTGCCCCAAACAATGCCACACTAAATACAAAGCACTTCATTAGTCTCTTCTTTAGTTCTTTTTCCAAAGATCCGCAGAAGATGCTCCTTTTCTATTAAAAGCTTCCTTTGCCATTGCTATCCTCCTTTTGACTTCCTGGCTGCAGCTCATGTTACTGCTTATAGTACACCCCAAGTATTTGAAGCTGTCCGCTTGTCTACTGCCTCATTTAGAATTCGCAAGTTTATCTTCTGTATTTTAATTTCTATGACCATGCTCTTCGTCTTACATTCATCTTCATCCCATACTGCTCACAGCTGTCATTTAGCTCCAGTAGTATATCATCTCCTTTTCTGCTAACAACGCCATATAATCAGCAAATCTTGTGCACTTTATTCTCTTATTTGTTTATTTTATTGGGTTATTTTACGATGTTGTACCAACATCTCAGGTTATTTAGCGTCTGAATGAAATGACGGTGATAATGCCGGTGAAATGAGTCTGAGATCCATCACCGAAAGTTTGCTTCTTGTCTTCACCCAAGCATTTCACTAATTCAATGGGGATTCCATCTATTGCTTTCCCATTCTTCATTTCCTTAAGCACTAGTTCAACTTCTTCCCTTAAAATAGAAAATCTACTTTCGTCTTTTGATATGGCTTCTTCGTTTTCTATAGCTAAGTCATCTGGACAATTCCTTGTCTCATACGGTATAAGTAACTCTTCTACATTTTTCGTCCATCTGTTTAGTATTCCTTGTTTGTCTGTTATTTCATTTCCGATGTCGTCCTCTATCAACCACATGGATTTCCTGTTCTTATTTGTGAAATTCAAACATTTTACTTTGCGGTATATTAAATCATATCTTCCTTTTCTGTCTAGGACCTAAATTGAGTTTTACTTTAAATGTTCCTATTTCAAGCGTGTTGAAATGGAATAACAATGACAACCGATTGTGCTACTCGACTCTGCATTTTCCCAGAGTCTGTTATCGTTTCAAAACGTATTAAGTCCCCCAGTGGACGAAATTAAATTTGTTACTTTCTATTTATTTTTCTTTCATGCTGTGAAGTCTGATGATTCCAAGTCGTCATATTTGTAAACTGTGAAACCAGTACTTCAAAATGGTTTTGTGTAGTGTTTTGAAAACTTCTCTGGTTTACGAGTAATCCAGTTTTTCGTCGTTCGTGTAAAAAAAATTATAAGTTGCACATAATACGTTTTGAAACGATGCTCCTCGTTTATAGTCTGGAAGCTTGCAGCATTAATATGTTCCCATTTGTTTGTACTCTCTGCAGCCTTAACTTGATAAGCAGACAACAGCAAAAATCACAGATTACTGAAATAGACTTCGACTACTATAGGCTTTCAAACCAAGGATAAATACATTATTGGTCTTATATGGGTAAACAAGCGAAGGATCTTGCTGTAGCTACAATAGCTTGCTGCCTTGAAGACGAGTACCAGATTTCAATCATAAAGAATATCGGTGTCACTGGTATATTATTTTGAATTCTGGGAAATTGAAAAAAATCTTTGGATTTGTGTACAGCGCGAATTTAAGAAAACATAATTATCCAAATAATTAACTCACAAATATGTAATATTGTTGTTCTTGATACCGGTACCAGTACATCATCGGATGTACCATGAATATTGTGAAAAGGGGCCGAGATAGAATAGGTACGGTACCTAAAATGTTTCTACTGTATTGTGTAAAGTCTGTTCCATTACCATTTGGGCTTTTGGAGTTTTTTCCGAGGTTTTCCCCAACCGTAAGGCGAATGTTAAGTAATCATCTCGCTATCATAAATCCCACCGACGCTAAATAACCCAGTAGTTGATACAGCGTCGTTAAATAATCAGCTAAAAAAAAGTCTCACAACATTGAACGATCATAGTAGAGTACAAACGAGGTAGGCTACGATGTCATATTCTCATTACAGTGAAGTTAGATCATCGCGCGACTGGAGTATGAACTATGGAATGACAAGATAGTAATGTTGAAATTTGGACGCAAGACCTATTACCACAGTAGACGTATTTTACTTTAGTAGGAAAAAAAACAGACGTGAGAGACTGACCCGCAACGTCCCCTTGATTGGTAAGCAGCTAGCATGCGTGTTACTTTTGTTATCACTTGAGTGTAGATTCTTCCGCTTCCTTCAATTTCAGTGTACATACATGATTATAATTTTTATTTGACATTTATTGTTAGATTTGTCATTTGTGCTGTCTTACGATGGCACTGTTGCAGGGAAATGTTGCACGGCACACATTTTGTATTATTTTCTCTAATTCAAGAAGTATTTCAGGAACAAATTAATTGTGAACAATGTTATAAACTCAGACGTCCTACAAAGTTTCTTTTTTTACCGGTAGTATATTTTTTTTATGTCGGTAGGAATACAACAAATGTGCATTTTAAAGTAAACCCAAAATATAAAAATAAATATATATATTCTATTAAGTTGGAGAACGGTGTGTAAGTTCAATTTTTAAGATGATTACATCAAAGTGTTTTGTTTGTAGCCTGTGTGCAGAATTACTTATAGGTTATGTTATATTAAACGTACACAGTCAAGATTGAAAGGATATACGTAATTACTTTGTCGTTAATTGAACTTGAATAAAGTGTAAATGTGTAACATGGAATAACACCAGATTGCCACGGTAATGTACTTGAATCGTCATTGCACATGCGAGAAAGGAATTAAGTAAATTACAACAAATGAAATTCAATTTACAGAATAATGTTACACAGAAACAAATCTATAACCTATCCCTATTACAGTGGTAATATGAGTCTGTTAATACTTTTATGGGCCTATTCTATATTTTATCTCGTAGAAATAAATATTGACTTAGTTTAGATGTGTTGTCATGAAATACTGTAGGGCGTACTTGTTAATTACTTAAACCATTAGGCCTACCCACAAAACAAAAAAATAATATAATATTAACTTGTTGAATATGAAATTTAGAAAAATAATTCACTCTATCTGAAAAAAATAATTCTTTTTTTAGGTTGAAATGCACGATGGCAGCTACAACTCTGCAAAAACATGTGAAAAAAGATACAACAAAGGCAACTACTTTGTTACCAGTGTTAATATGTGCTGTTGCACTTCCCTTGTCTATGCTGATGTGGATTGGAAATCTTGCCTTTTCCTTTTTCACGGTTGACGCAAATGCAATTTATCATGAAGGTAAATCTAGGGCTAAGTATATCCATGTAGGCTATAAGATAGCGATATCTACTTTATTTATGATGTTCTTATATAATTATCAATGTTACATTCTCATATTTACACTTTGTCTGCCAAATGCTAAAACCGAAGTAACAGTGGAACTATTAATGAGTTCATGTAGAAATCTCCTTTCAATTCATAATTCTGTGTTGTTTGGGTAAAGGGGGATAAGTCATAAAAATGAGAGATTAATGGAGATTAATGAAAATTAAACTTGGAACTCTTATTGCAAATAATTTTCTACACAAATAAAACACATCAACTGCTAATATTCTTTTGATTTTTGCACACTCACTTATAATTTAACTTGTGTGTTCATCTGGGGAACAAAATTCCATCTGCACAAAAAAATTACTTATCCCCCTTAACCCGAACACCACAGAATTATTAGATCTCCACAACTTTGCATACTTCCACTCGGTAATGAGTTTTGGAATAATATTCTGGGGAAATTCCACAGATAGTAACAATATATTTCTATTACAAAAAAGAGTAATTAGAATAATAGTAGGTGCCAAACCTAGGGAATCGTGTAGGACTATTTTAAAAAAACTACAAATAATGCCCATGGCTTGTCAGTATATCTTTTCATTAATAGTCTTCCTCGTATGTAATCGTGAAAACTTTGTAACTAATTCAACAGTTCATAGCATAAATACACGTCAAAAAATGACTTTCATACTCCATCAGCAAGTCTATCGTGCTATCAAAAAGGAGTGCGTTATATGGCAGTAAAAATTTTTAATAGCCTCCCTATCGATATAAAAAATGAAACTCAAAACATAAGATTATTTAGGGCCAAATTAAAGAAGTACCTAATTTCTCACGCCTTCTATTCTGTAGATGAATTCATGACATTCAATAACACTTCATGAAATTGATACTAAAACTTTGTGTTGTACTAGTAGACTTTATTGTAAATCTCGTCTGTATATATTTCATCTAGACTGTGACTATAAATTAAGACTTTATAATAGTATTAAGTTTTTTGACTTGTTCCATATCTAGCTGTAAGCATTGTATGAATACCATGGAATGTTAATAAATACAATACAATACATTACAATGTATTAACTCTGGTTAGAGCAATAAGGTTATAAGTGACTAACACTATTAAAGGCTAGCAAAGGGAGGCTTGTTTCACTTCTTTTGAGAATACAGATAGACCTAACTTACAAATAAAATTAGGCTTGTTTCTTATGAGTATACTGTTTATTTCTTTAGTCTCCAAAGTCTACACCTGTGGAGTAACGGTTAGCGCGTCTGACCGTGAAACCATGTTGCCTGCGTTCGAATCCCAGTCAGGGCAAGTTACCTGGTTGAGGTTTATTCTGGGATTTTCCCTCAACACAATATGAGCAAATGCTGGGTAACTTTCGGTGCTGGACACCTGACTCATTTCACTAGCATTATCACCTTCATCTCATTCAGGTGCTAAATAACGTAAGATGTTGATAGAGCGTCGTAAAATAACCTACTAAAAAAATTAGTCCCCAAAAGTGTACCCACTACAACAAATAAGAAAAGCTAACTCTGACTGAAAATCTAATTATTGTAAGCTTTTCTACTTATTTTTTATGCTGTAAAAATTCCGAAATCACAATAAATAAATTAAAGGAAAGTTACACTAGCTACTACCGAACTTGTAACATCTCACTTAGTCTAACCTGACCTAACTTAACCTAATTTGAGGTAAGAACATTATTTATAGCTATTGTTTACCCTTTAAATTCATAATAAAAAAAAATCGGTAATAATGTAGAAAATGCTGGTCAATCTGACGAACACCAATGACATCATCGATTATCAGTTTCATGTTAGGTTTGATTTGTTGAGGCTTTTGTAATGTCTTGCATATACGTTTTTTTTTTTTTTGTTAGGCATACAAAAAGCCTGAACAAACCAAAGCTAACCTGTCACTGATCCGCCATATTGACCAACTTCGACAGAATTACCAAAAAGTCACATTTGCAGTTCTTTTAACTTGACAGAAGTGTAATATTGAGCAAAAGACTTACTTAACATGATTATTTTCATGAAGTTGCTAACATTATATAAATCTTTGTAAAAATAGTGACAAGTTTAGCTTCAGGCTATGTAATTACTTGCTGAAAGCATTGGAATGAGCTCAGTAAATTAATTTAATCTCATGATATCTAAATACATGGCAATTAATAATATCTGTTACATGTGTTTACAGATGGTTTTGTAATCCCTCCAACACGGTGGCTTGTATCAGTCATAACTCCACTTGTAGTAGCTGCATGGGGTCTTCGTAAGAAGAATTTAGTTATATCTGGTGCTATTCTTGGTAGGTATACATTTAGTCTTAACTTTCTGTAGGCCATAAATGAAATAGTTGTTGTTTACCAGTCATATTTGTGATTTTAAATCTTTTGTTTTCTGGCATCCCAGCAGGGGTGGCTTTTGAGGTAGTGCCAGTGTGCCATGGCACCACCAATGAAATAAACAAAAAATAATATCCTAAAAAGCAGTTGTAATAGTTTATTTCTACACATTTTATTCGTATTTCATCTGAACGAGCGCGTGCACAGATCGGGACGCACTCTTGCAGCGTTTTTCCAAATGTTGGAGCCACTTCGGTGTGGCACTGCCTACGTCCATATAACACTGTACAAAAGGCTACTGATTCTAGTTTATATGCGCTTCTTATGGCAGACTTTGAGCCGAATTCAATTTGACTCGGTAGTTAACATTCCGGCTGCTAGAGCACAGTAATGCAGAAATTTCGCTAGATGGCAGGGTTGTTGGAGACGTTAGGAACGGAACCATCAACCGCAGACTTGCACGAAAACACAAGTTAAAGTTCCGCGCCAAATGTTAATGTAATGTTGCCAATTTAAAACTAATGCACATAACTTGGATTTGAATGTGTAAAGTATTATCCGTTTAACTATATTGAATGCAGAGATAGTCATGATTCTTTTTAGAAAGATAAATACTTTTTCATATTAAGTAAAACTGTTTGTTAATGTTGTGTAATATTTGTTTTATTTTGCGGCAAATAAATATCGCCACACTGTTGCTATAGTATTGATGCTTTTGTTAACGATATATGAAATCTGTGCAGAACATGAACATGTGTTATTCAGGCCGCTGCCTTGGATTCATCGGTCTGTTAAATAAAATGCAAATGTGTTTGTTTATTATCTATATCACTTTTTATCTCATGTATTTTTGCCAGTAATTTTATTAGTTATAAAATTTATTTGTATTTGACTAACAATACTGTGAAAATTTTGCATTATCTGTATCTGTAAATTTCGTTATTAGTTTCGGAAATGTTATTGTAACTGTTACTAGATGCATTATTAACTATAACCTGGTAAAATAGCTGGTTTAATTAATGTGTTTTATTTAACATAATGTAAACGTGAGCTGCGATTATGAGTTTCACTAGGGTAATTTGCGTAAAACCTTTTTTCATTTTTGGCATCACCACCAAAATGCCTCACCGGCCGCCACTGCATCCCAGTATAAAGTTAATTTTTTTATGTCATAGACAATAGTTTATGTGTAATTAATTTTTTCGACCTTAGCTGACACAATTATGTATTATTTTTGTGGGACGGAATGTAAGTAAGTAAGTTGTTTTCCAGTGCTGAATCCTCTGCAATGAAGTCGAGATTTTTTAAATTGACATGTACTGATTCTTTTTTTTAGAGGTCTCCAGAATCATTATCGTGGTGACATTTGTTACCAAGAATTGAAAATGAAATATTGGCAGGACTAGATATACAATGTTTACTTTATTCGTCTTTATTCATGAACAGATGGATATTTCATAATCATAATCATTTATTACATCCACTGATCATATACATGATATGGGACATGTCATATTTACAAACTAATAATTAATTACATAATATACATAAAATTAATAACTGTAATTAAATGCAACACAAATACAAATATACAAAACTTGGAACTTGATTGAAGAAAACTACAGGTCGGTCGATTTCGGCTATAAGTCCCGTTTGCAGTATGTCTTGAAGTCAGGAGTCAATTTCAACCATCGCGTCCTTCATGAGAAGACATCCTTCTCGAAGTCAGGATCTGGAAAAGAGGAAGTAAAGTTTTTTTAAGTAAGGCATTCTTTTCCTATTCAATTATGACAATTTTCAATAAATTCGTTCATACTGTAAAAGCAGTTTTTGATTAAAATTTTATAAAGAGCTTTCTTAAATCTCTGATGTGCAGATATTTCTTTAAGATAATTTGGTAGGCTATTGTACGTAAGAAGACCAGCATGAATGAAACTGTTTTTATATAGAGTTGTGTTCAAACTTTCAATAAAAATATTATCTTTATTTCTTGTATTGTGCTGGTGTGTGTCTGAATTTGTAGGAAAGCTATGCAAATTGTATTTGATCAAATTTAAGGTTTCATAAATATAAATACAGGGTAATGGCAAGATATGTAATTTTTTGAAGAATGTAGTAAATCTGCTACAAGCATAACTTCCTTGTTTGGTGGAAGCTGTGCTTAATTCTTTTTTGTTAGGCTTTTCACTCTTCAGCAATAATTGTTTCTAATGCTCTTTCCTGGACAGTCAGCCAGAATTGAATCCATGTTATGTTAATCCAGAGACAATACCCACAGTAATCACTAGATCAAATAGAGCAGTTAGAGCACATTGATGATGTAATGAGCATGAAGTTTGCGTAGTGTGCCTACCATTGTGCTTCCTGACTGCACATATCCGTAGTGCTGATGAACAGGAGTTGACATTTTGGCAACTCGAAACTACAGATTCCTCTGTCAGTATTTATTATATGTTTTGAGTACCAAACACATTTTGACAATAATTTTGTTTTAGGTATCACTCTTATATAAAAATAAACAAATCTTGCAAAGAAAACATACACTTACTTAGTAATAACTGCATTAAGTAATAGTATTTTATGCTGTCTTATTGCTTAAAGATCACTTTAAATTGAAGGAAAGTATCATATCCTACTAGCTAGTTCCTCATCCTGAAACATATATATTGTAATTTTGTTTTTTGCATGTAAGATGAGACAGTTTTTTGTTCATTAAAGTATAAGTGAGGAACTGATATATTTTGAAAATTTTCACGTACAATTCTTATTTTTCGTCTTCGTCATCCATCACTATCATTCATGAACAGGCCTATGATATGTGACCTGTTACATTGAACTCTAAGAAAGGTTAATATTTGAGGAGAAAAATCCGCTCCAGCGCTGGGGATCACCAGGGTCCTTGATTCTACGTACCAAGCGCTCTGACCACTGAGCTACTCCGAATTCAATCCACAGCACCGGATCGAACCTTCCTCCTTCAATGTTTCCCTTTGTGGCCTGACTCCAAGTTAGGCATATATGTTGACATATATGTCCAATGTCAACTGCCACTATACTAGGAGTGCACTCAGTTGAGCGGATTTTTCTCCTCAAATATTAATTGTCAACATCACAGAGATTATTCTGTAGACAAATTAATAAATCCATAATATTCTCACAGTTAGTAGTGCATCATAACTGCGGAATCCCGGCCAAATAAGTCACTCAACTGAATGTACTCCTAGTACAATGGCATTTGACACTAGACACATATATCTATGGATTGAATTTGGCGTAGCTCAGTGGTCAGAGCGCTTGGTACATAGAATCAAGGACCCGGGTTCGATCCCCGGCGCCAGAGCTGATTTTTCTCTTCAAATATTAGTTGTCAACATTACAGAGATTATTCTGTAGGACAAATTAATAAATCCATAATATTCTAAGAAAGGTGTTCTAGGCTGATAAATTGATGTGTTGGTCATCCCTGGTCTCTGTGACTTGTTGGAGTATAGTTGGAAGCTATTTTTGGTAATTTTACTGTCTCCGTACATTGTAGGTGATTTTTCCAATTTTGCTGATGTGTCATTGTCCTCGGTTATGCAAGGTATCTTAAGCTTCTCCCTACTTTTTTTGGTTGTCAGGTCTAGTAGAACTCAGTAATGGTCTCTATAGGCGCATTTGTGCTGTAGATTTCTTATATTTAAAATCCAAGTTTCACTTCCATAACTTACTGTTATTTTTGATGTAGTGTGTGAATTCAATATTGTATCCACAATCGTAGTTTACCAAAAGTATTTTGATAATTCCATTAAGTTTAATGTAAGTCTGCAATGTGGTATTACCGTATTTTCTCGAATAAACCGCGCACCTCACTTTTAAAAGGCAAAAAGAAAAAAGTTTTTTGCTGTAGGTAATTTTTTTTATTTTACTAGGTTATTTTACGATGCTTTATCAACATCTCAGGTTATTTAGCATCTGAATGATATGAAGGTGATAATGCCGGTGAAATGAGTCCGGGGTCCAGCACCGAAAGTTACCCAGCATTTGCTCATATTGGGTTGAGGGAAAACCCCGGAAAAAACCTCAACCAGGTAACTTTCCCCGACCGGGAATCGAACCCGGGCCACCTGGTTTCGCAGCCAGACGTGCTAGCCATTACTCCACAGGTGTAGTGCTGTAGGTAAAGGATTGCAATCTCATACCTTTAGTTGTACCCAGTTAATGGCATGTGCCACCATCTTAGGAGTTGTGCAGGAGGAAATTTGGGCAATGTTGCCAACTTCATTTCGAATAATCCGCGCACCTGTTTTTTTTTTTTTAGTTTGTATATTTCGGAAAAAAAAATGCGCAAGGTATTCGAGAAAATACAGTGTCTATGTCGTACATACAATTGAAATAGGATTAATGAACAATTAACATTTTGTTGTTAATTTTTTTTAATTGGTTTTAATGTACTGTTTCAGGTATATTTGTGGGCTTTGTGCTGACTCTTACTAGTTATTCATTTCTGATGTGCCTCATGACGTTCTTTGTTAGCTCTTCCAAAGCAACAAAATTTCGAAGTGAACGAAAACGTAAAGTTGAAGAAAACCACACAGAAGGTAAAATAAAAAAACCTCTACTGCTATTTTTCTTCTTCTTCATCACTCCAATACTTTTCAAAGATACTATCATGGCCAGCCACTGAAGCACAGATTTTGAGGTGTTCTGAATCCATTTCATTTGTAATTATATTAGGTAAATAATAATGGACTCTGTGAGACTTATCGTCATATTTCTATATTTACTTGTATTCTGTCTGAAAGGTTTACTATTTAATTGAATTTTTAATAAAAATAAAAAAGACTATTACTAGCATTATTTCCTTTTACAATTGTGTGTGTATCTAATGCCTACCCACTTCACTTGCGTGATTCAGGTTCCACATACTGCAGATAAATGGCAGGACTGTGACCCATTTTCAAGTTGCACACCACTTCGGCGCGGCACGTTATGCATGATGTGTCAACTTCCAACACTAATTTGAGTTTTCAGGGTCCAACTTTAACAGTGTTCACATTCGGGATAAGATGGAAGCAAAGGCAAAGAAATTAAACTTACAACCGTTTTCCTCGTAATACTTGTGAACAAATCATACATTTAATATTCTCACCACATTGGCAGCAAAAAAATGCGCCCTCCCATCCTACTTGAAACTTTCGTTATTGTAGAGGTACATGGTTTCGAGAGAGACATTGCGACGATATGCCACTTGCAGGTCAGAGACAAATACAAATGGATCGGAGTTTGACTCCAGTGAGTGAGAGGGTGGGGGTTGGGAGAAGTAGGAAGCAAGAGAAATGCACAGCTATCATTGCGAGCTACAATGTGCCCGTGAGTCACATTTTCGCCACGGCTGCTCTAAAGAGTCAAGTGAAAAGAGAGAACATATTATTATTTCATTAGCTTCTGCTTATTCAACCAATACAGTACACTGTTTCTTTGTGTGTTCGATTAGGTGGACAGAGAGCATGGATCCACGTGTTGTGTAATGGTGGCATGGCAACACAGCTAGCATTTTTGTACATGCTGGATTCGGGTTGTGGGGAAAGACCAATAAACTTCATCAAAGATTACCGAGCCTCTTGGTTAAGTCTTGGAATTCTAGGTAAGTGTACTTAAATACATTGTTACTATCATTTCACATAAATGACTGAAGATATGGATCAAGTTTTTCAACATTTGTCACTACTAATAGCAAGGATTTATATTGTACACGAAAATACTATGTTACAGGTGCCTTTGCTTGTAGTAATGGTGACACCTGGGCTTCCGAACTGGGAACAGTTGTTGGTCATGCAGAACCATTCCTCGTAACCACCAGAGAGAAGGTGCCTAAAGGTAAGGCTTGTAATATCTGAACACAATGTCTGCTGAATAAATCTCAAAGAAATTTATTTACTTATGCCTGTAGCAGGGCAAAGCCCCAATTACAATAGACAGTACAGATATTCGTTAAAAAAAAAAAAAAAAATAACATGAAAAAATAAAAAAAAGAGTTGAAATAGATACAAGTGTAAATACAAATTAAAATGGAAAATGAGAAAAGGAAAGAAAAAAAAAAGAACAGACAAATAGATACTACCTAAATAAGAGATACTATTAAGATAAGGTTAACTATTTAGGTTATAACCTCTTACATCACTGATGAAGATATGTCAAACAAAATATCTAAATTTATAAAAATCATTGGCGTCATTAACGCCGTCTTCAAATCCTCCCATGTTCAGAAACATACAAGGCTAAAGATATATAAAACACTAGCTCGACCGGTCCTCACTTACGGTAGCGAGGCATGGACAATCAGAAAAGCTGATGAGCAAAGGCTGACGACAGTGGAAATGAGGTTCATGAGACAAACAGCGGGATGCTCTTTGCTGGAACACCGTAAAAATGTGGACATATTGCAGGAACTCAAAATGGATCCTATGTTAATTTTGTTCAACAATATCGATTTCAGTGGAAAAAACATGTCGAAAGGATGGATCGCACTAGATGGCCTAAACAGATTCTTACTTATGTACCAAGAGAAAAGAGGAAATTGGGAAGACCACGCAAGCGCTGGCATGAGACCGTAACAGATCCTGTAGGGTCTAATACGTGAGGGATATGATGATGATGATGATGATGATGATGATGATAAGAGATACAGATATAGATATAAATGAAAAATACAAAATAAAATAAATGAAAAATAGTTAAATATAGATATCATAACCAAAAATGTAAAATGTAGCTATAATTGGCAAATTACAGAGTAACAAATAGCAATATTATATAAAATCAACTACCTTCAGTATATTAATAAGAAAATGTTTGTATTCCATGTAAGAAATGCAGAAATCTAGATCCCATGTTTTACATATTTCATTGAAATTTGAACACATTTTTAACACTGGTGAATTTTTATGTGATGAAGTGTTTGGTTTTTTATAATATAACAATTGCGATTTCTTAAATGTGATGTTCTAGCGTTAATCTGGATTTGTGATAATATTTCTCAATTATCCAATAGACCGTTGAATATTTTATATAATAAAAGTTGTTCAGCAAGTAATCTACGACTGGCAAGAGACATTAAATTAAATTCAGCAAGTAGATTGTTGTACGAAATGGTCCACAGTATAAGAATTACCCTATACCAACTAATGAGGAGTAGCTTCAGCCTGAAAATTATATTTTATTGAAGCTATTTCAATTTCTTTTTCGTTTATTTTTTAAATTGGTTTTTTACTGTTATATGATTAGCCTATAGCAGTGGTAGTCTATTGTGCAGACTTTTGAATGGCCTCCATTCACTGCCTTGCTTCCCAGTATACTTTGATGTTGAGTCCAGACGAGATGACCTGAGATTTGGACATTTGTGAAAATGATTCTTGCAATTCATTTTGAGTGTGTTCAGATAAGTCTATAAGTAATATCAAATAAATGTTTTGTCATATTTCCGTCATTGACTTATCATATAATATCATAGAGTAGAACTCTTTATATTACATATCTTACAATTTGTATGAACGTTTTCATCACCATTGTGACGTCATCAGATACATGCAATTTTCAATATGTTAACCTCTTTTGTATGGCATTTGACTGTAATATAACAGAGTGGAATTGTTAACACAATATTAAAGGTGAATAAACCCACGGAAACCTTTGACATTTAGCTCAGTAAAACAATATATCAAGCAACTACAAAAAAATAATCACCAACAAGAACTGGACATAAATATTTCGCAACAACGTAGGAAATTACTGAAGGATATACCTCCTGAACCCAGAAGACTGGCAGTTGCAAGCTTTCGTCTTAACACTGAACATGACATCCTGGGTAAACACCTCAATCGTCTTGGCATCCTTCCATCATCAGCCTGCATTTTGTGCCATCAACAGGAAGACATGGACAGACAACGTCTTGCAAAATGCCCTGCTCTGAAATCCTCCAAGGAAGTCGACCGCTACTGGGAAGCCAGAGCCCGAATGTTTTTAATTACTTAATCCG
Organism: Periplaneta americana; assembly: GCF_040183065.1. NCBI lineage: Eukaryota > Metazoa > Arthropoda > Insecta > Blattodea > Blattidae > Periplaneta > Periplaneta americana. The sequence continues at coordinate 161,766,702 of NC_091129.1, forward strand.
TAGTTTTGTTCACCACTTCCTTGTTTTTCGCTCAGTCAATGATAGTAAATATCATGTACTAGCCATTAGATAAATAAATAAATATTAAAGGTGAATGCTAAAAGATTTAAATTAAGTTAAAAAGTTAAAAACATTTTAAAAGGCACACGACGAGCCTTCACTTACTAGTAAAACCAACATTTTTTGTGTTGTATGTTCATAATTAAAATCGTGCAATGTTATTGTATAAATCATTAACTTTATATAGTTATATGTGAGTGAAAATTCGTTTACAGTTTTTATATTTGTATCATGTATAACAATTTGCATTTCATATAAACTATATTACATGCCGTATCTGTGATCAGTATTAATGTTTGTATTGTTTACTTATCTATGTGAAGTGAAGTTTTCGTTTGATAGATAAAATTTCAGTATAGTGTATTGTAAATATTCATAATTTAAATATGTATGTCACTATTGTATTGATTAAGGCTGGTTGAGTGGAAGAGAAAGCCTTATGGCCTTAACTCTGCCAGTTAAATAAAACATTCTATTCTATGCTATTCTGTGATAGGAATCCTCAGCTAGGCCCACTATGGAGTACAAAGTGTAACTGATACATAGTAAAAAAAAACAATAACACTTTATGTATTTATTTATTTTTTTGAAATAGTTAACCGAGTATCTTTGTAACCTGATGTGTTGGAATTTACACCCCAAACCATACAACTTGATTTGAGTTTCTTTCAAATATCATGTTTCAGCCTTTTAGTAACATTTATCAACAGTAATCTCACTAGACGTTTTGATTTATCTACAGAAAATCAAAACTCGAGTGGAATTTAATTGACTATTACACGATTAGAAGAAAGTACATAAAGATTAGAAGTAACGAAGTACTCCAATACAATAAAATATTAATTGACTTACGAAAATACAACTGTCTTCAAATGTATTATTGTACCATCTCAACATTACAAATATTACGCTAGATGCATGCTAGATGGCAGTAGTGAGCAATGCCTTCTCGTCAAGAAGTTCTCGATCTATACATAATGGCAATGTTACTTGTCAAGAAGGCTTTGTTGATTCAGTTTCATTTTTATTAAAATGCAACATTCAACTTCAATTATCCAAATCCCAGTAATCAACGTCACTTGACAGATGATTTTCAATAAATCTTAATATTAAACAATCTCTGATACGTGATTATCCGTAATATCATATAGCAGAAGCTATAACATAACCTAACTAATATACACAAGTGTTAGAAAAGTTTTAATTAACGACGATGACATTAAAAATAAACATGAATAATTTTAAAAGGAATAATTATTGAATGTACAATTTTCAAATTTGAATGTGGTTGGTGGTTCAATTGATGTTATATTGGACGTGTGCGTAATAGAAGTGGAACTCGTTGATTTAGGCCTACATGGTGTATTCAACTTATTCAGGATTTCCGAATGGTGCTCTTCATTTATTTGTAAATCGGATTTCAGAAGATGCATAGGTATGATCAGTGATTTTTATTAATTCTTGTTCTTGAATGCCAATGCGAGTCATATTTGAAACTGCTGTGCATCGACTGGAGTGGTTTGTAATTTTATTTATATATATTTTTTTGATGTCCAGATCAGCGCAGTTTCAAATGTTGGCAAACAAAGAAACAAATGCTAGGGACGCGATAAAATTAAACAAATGCTAGGGATGCGATAAAATTGTGCGATAAGCAGCCATGATTGGTTGAAATTCGTCCTTTCGTACCGTTTTATTGGTCAAAAGTAGTATGACGTAGTAGGAGTGTAATAGTCAACATAAATTGTCTTGTTTACATTTGTCAATGTTAATGATATTGTCGTTTCGTACATTTTCTTCTTGAAAGAGTAGTAATTTTTTTTTCTTATTATCCAATTTAATAAACCCTATTTCACCCTGAGGTATATTAGGGTTATAGTTGGCATCAAAATACATATTTTATAACCAATAAACAATAGTAAAGTGATAACATAAAATAGTGGTCACAGTTACAATTTTCATGAATTATATAGAAGCATGCACATTAGTGAAAGAATGGCTTCTGTTACAGATTAATGAGATATTTGAGGAATAATCAATATAAAAAGTATACAAGAATTTCTAACCGTTTCAGAGTAAATCACGATCTAAAAAAATAATCAATAGTGGATTAATAAAACAAAGTAATTAATAAAAACGTTTCCTATGGAAGATGTTTGTTTTGAAGAACTCTATAAAATGGTACCCTATTTGACCCCAACTCCCATTTGAAATTTTAATGTGATACCCCACTGATCCTACTTCCTGATAGGGCTGATCGATGAAATCAAGCTGAAGTGAAAGTTCACACGTGCTTTGGTTACAAATATTTTTTGTCTCGAAAATTTTAATGCACTAGTTTCCGAAATAAATTACTGTTACAGGTGGTCTGAATCACTCTGTACACTGTTCTATGTATTACAGCTTTTAGACTCTGTTGTTTCTGTTGCAGGTACAAATGGAGGTGTAACAATTCCTGGACTGCTATTCAGTCTCTTGGGTGGTACAGTCATTGGTCTCGCCTACTATTTGTCTGTCCTCTACTTCGTGGATTCAAATATACTCGCAGCTAGTCCTCCACAATGGCCACTCATCTTTGCAGGTGCTTTTGCTGGTTTTGTAGGGAGTCTGATTGATTCTATTCTAGGGGCAACACTTCAATATTCAGGTAAGTAAAGATATTCCCTTATAGGCCTATATGCCAGAGACGTGTTGAGGGGTGTGAAGGTAGAGCTCATGCTTCTTTGACCTTGGCATTAGAATGAAGTGGTGTGGTCAGCACCATGCTCTGACTGTCTTTTACCCCTGGGAAAGACTCTATACTCAATTTACTGGCAGTCTGAGTGGACCTGGGGGTCACTCTGGAAGTATGGCAACGAAAAAAACCCATCACCATCTGGAATTGAGCCCAGAACCTTTCAGTTATTATTATTATTATTATTATTATTATTATTATTGTTATTATTATTATTATTATTATTATTATTATAACTATATTCTATTTACTGACCATGGTTACTATATTTGACTTAAGATATGAGATTCCTATTTCAATATCAGGCTGTTGATGATGGAAAATCTTTACCAAGACTTCCTTCATGGTAGAGGTGTATACCACGTGAAGAAGTTTATTCCCTGATTGTTTACCAAGCATATCTTGCTCACATCATTTGAGTATATATATATATATATATATATATATATATATATATATATATATATATATATATATATATATTTTTTTTTATCCAATGCCACCAGGTTGTCTTTTCGACATTTCTGGTCTTCTCTCCTGGCCGTGGCTTAGTTGTAACCCACTTCTGAGGTTGGGGTGCCTGGAAGGCGGAGTTACATTACCCCAATGATGTGATAGGATGATTATGATAATGTGGTGTCAGGAGAGGTCTTAAATCTAAACTTAACCTAAATTCCAGACCATGGACGAACACAGGAATAATCCCCTTTAAGGAAAAATTCCTGTGCTCTAACCGGGAATCGAACCCGCGACCTCATGAACTATAGCCAGAAGCTCTGACCACTAGACCATATATATATATATATATATATATATATATATATATATATATATAAAGTTTCAGTAAAAATTGTTTCTTTTTAAAAGTAGTTTCCAATGGTACCTTCAGTGACTCATGTTCTAATTTGAAATTTCGAAGTTGACCACAGGTACCTCTACTTCCGGTTTGTTACGGGAAATGGCACTACCACCAGTCGATTCTTTACATAGGTTTTGGTTATCATTTTTTTTTTTTATGAACAACCAGTATCATATAGTTTTCGAGAAAGAGAGGCTATACAGGTGATTATATATATATATACCTCTGGAAAAAGAACTAAGGAAGAGACTAGTGAAGTGCATTGTGTGGAATGTGGCATTGTATGGGGCAGAAACATGGACATCACGACAAAGTCAAGAGAAGCAAATAGAAGCATTTGAAATGTGGATGTGGAGAAGAATGGAGAGTGTGAAATGGACAGACATAATAAAAAATGAAGCTGTATTGGAAAGAGTGGTTGAAGAAAGAATGATGCTGAAATTGATTAGAAAGTGGAAAAGGAATTGGTGGGGTTACTGGCTGAGAAGGAACTGCCTACTGATGGTGGTGGTGGTGGTGGTGGTACCTATTGCCCAGGCACTTGGAAGTTTTCCATTCGCTTCTAACTTCCCAGTATAATACAGAGTCCGAATCCAAAAGATTTGATGCCAAAGCTGTACATTTTGTAGTTGTTCTTGATTCATCAAAAAGTCTTATAGGTTACACAGGCTGCATTTTAGTGAACTAAAAATTCCAATTTTAAACAGGTGAGCTCCTAAACAGTCATGGCCACTTAGCATTCGAAATTTTGCTACTGCATCACGTCAAGGAGAGTCAGGTATATGTTCTTTTTCAGAAAGCAATACCGACCAAGACATATTATTACTGTTTTCTTGAAATTTCTTTAAAATTTTGATTTGAAATTGTGTTCGTATGAACAATTTGGCACTGTGATAAGATATCTTTTTCAAGGGTACTTGTAATATTTTAGTTCCTTTCTCTGCCAAACATTCTGCAATCTCATTGCCCATAATGTCACAATGGGTGGGGATCCATTGGAGATACAGGTTTTTATTTTGTTTTACTAGTAACTTCGATGTCTTGAGATGATATTTTTGTATGTTTTGATTACGAGACATAATCATAGATTCTACTGCATAACATTTTAAAATCTGTCAGTAAGACAGCTTTTTGTGTAATGTGATTATGTGAATAAATCATTAATTCATTTTTTTTTTCAGGGATTGATGATCGTACTGGTTGTATTGTGGAACATGCTGGGAAGGGAATACACCACATCAGTGGTGTACAGTTACTGGATAACCACAGCATTAATCTTATATCTACAATTATAATGGGCTTGTTTACGCCTCGAATTGCCAACATATTATGGCCTTGATAGACTCCCAGTCTTTACATACAATTGTTTGAATAACAGAGGCAAGAATCACATACGATTTTTAAAACCATTTGTGATAGTACCTTGAATTGCTGAATATAATTAATTTATGGCATCTTCGTTTGTGGAAGATCAGTTGAACTGCTGATGGTGATGTTAAGCTCTGTGAGAGAGTTACGTAATGAAGAAAGGTGACTGACCTGTTGGCGATTCACAGCTCAGAGTATTATGCAGTGAAAGTATACTTTGCAGATCTGCAACGTAACATTAAAAACAACCCATAAGAAAGCAATAAATTGAAATCTGTATAATGATCTATAACATTCACATACTTTTTGTGCATTGTATTTTGTAAATTAATTGTTCCAATTTTGTATTGATATAATATTGTTTCTCTCGAAAGTAGCATTTAATATGTTTTTTTCTGTATTTTCAGATGGTATGAATTAATCGATCATGTTTACACTGATCAGAAGTGATAATAATGAATTTATTTTTTAGATGTATTAATATTTTTTGTGTGTAATATTGTGTTGTTTCTTTTGGTATATCGGATGAACTTTATTATTATATTTCTTATAAATCTCGGTAAATAAAATGTGTTAAAATATACATAAACTGTTGCATTCAATTTAATTTATCGTATAATAATGTGCGAGAATTGTGAGAACTTTTAGGTATATAGAGGGTCCTAAGACATTGTCCATGAAGCATTGTATGTTGTTGTTGTTTTCTAATGCCAGGCATTTGACAATAAAGTCATTTGACCTCTTGTACTCGGATATTTTTCAAATATATTGTCATGGTTAGCCACTGACGCACAGATTTTGAGATGTTCGGAATCCATTTCTTGATTTAAGTTGCACAATGGACAGTTAGGAGACTGATATATTCCAATTCTATGCAGATGCTTGGCCAAACAGTCATGGCCTGTTGCCAATCTAAATGCAGCTACATACGATTTGCGTGGTAAATCGGGAATCAACTGTGGATTATGATGCAAAGAGTTCCATTTTTTCCCTTGAGATTGTGTTATCAAATTTTGTTTGTTGAAGTCTAAGTATGTAGATTTAATAAATCTTTTCACAGAGTAATACGTAGATTTAGTAACAGGTCTGGAAGTAGCAGTGCTGCCCTTCTTTGCTAAATCATCCGCATTCTCGTTTCCCAGGATTCCACAATGGGATGGTATCCATTGGAATACAATTCTTTTATTGATTGTTATTAGTTGAGAGAGCATTTTATTTATTTTTGCTGTTTGAGATGAAGGTGTGTGTTTAGAGACTATTGATAGAATAGCTGCTTTGGAGTCTGACAATATAACTGCATTCCTAAATTTATTGATGTGGCATAGAAGATTCCTGAGACATTCACTTATTGCAATGATTTCACCATCAAAACTTGTTGTTCCATATCCAAGAGATCTATGAAGTGAGAAGAGACAGCACGTAACACCTGCACCGGCACCTTGTTCTCTGTAGATCAAGGATCCGTCGGTGTATAAATGAAGCCAGTTTTGTGGAGGGTACCTAATATTAATTGTTTCATTATTTCAGTGTTTACTTCTGATTTCAGTATTTCTTCTGTTAAATTTAGATTATACTCTATATTTAATAGAGTTAAAGGGTTTGGTTTAATTTGTAAGTTTTCTTTTAAATTCGGGATATTGATTTTCTGTTTTAATTCTTGAACAATGGATATGAAACTTTTTTGAGTTTTTAATCTACAGAGAGGACTGTATGAATGCTAATTGTTTCCTGGTAGTCTGATAAGTTTTTGATATTGAAGCAGTGCTTTTTCTTCTATTATCATTTTGATGCTGTTAATATTAGTGAGGAATCTCATAGAATCTATTGGAGTTGTTTTGATTCCACCAGTAATGAGCATTGTATGTATGAGTATCCTTTGGTATGATCTAAATTGGCTATGGAAAGCCTAGAGTCACTTGTGATGTTGATTGAACACGGTTCACTCAAGCTAATACGGCTGTTGGGATAAGAGGGAAGGAGGAAGGGATGGAGAGAGGGAGAGTGAGAGAGTGGGGAGGGGGGGGGGAGAGAGAGATTTTTTTCTTAATCTGATAACTGAATTTTCGCAGATTAATTACTGTACATCATAATTATATTGAAGCTGATTGTGTAATTTTGTAGTGACATTTGTGATGTAATTATTACTCAAATCAATGATGGCTTTCTATTTAATGATCATCTTTCTGTTGCAAAATTGCATCAGCCTTCATTGTTTCCGAAACATCACTCTTGTCTATTTATATAATTTGAACTGGTAATGGAAATTACGGGAAAACGGCTGAACAGATTTTAATAAATGACCCCTCATTTTGAAGCTTGGAACTCAAAGTTTTTCAGAAAAATAGTAGTTTTCAGTGAAATGTCAATTTTTCAACATAATTTTCCTATTTTCCAACATCCATTTGTCGTCAGTTTTGAGAACTAGCTAATTGCATTTCAGAATAAAACAAAACACACACTACAGTAAACAATATTACACGAAGGCCATGATCTGCAAGAATGCTGACATATTTAGAGCTCAAATTAAATTTGTTACTAAAAACTTAACTTACAAAAAATAATTTACAGGTTCGATTCTGTGGTGTGTAATTTTCTGGGTACAGCTGTGTATTGGATATTAAAAACTACAAAACTTGAGGTGGTTTGATGACATTATTACCATTAGAAATAAAATATTATTGTAGTTAATGCCATGATGTGACTATTTTTCATTAATGCTATTGATATGAAAGTGAAACGTTTAGGGGTTATATAAGTAGATGTAGAGAATAACTTAAATTAGATTTTGATTTCTATATTTTACTGAGTGGCGGCTATATAGTATATATTACTGAAAGCTATAAAACTAACATAAGATAATAATATTATTAAAAATCAAATATTTGTATAGTCATTAATCAAGTGGGGTTGGGTCTTTTTCATATATTTAATTTTGGTGTGGTGTAGATATTTATATGCGTGGTTCTCTTCAGTATTGGTTTGAGAGAGAGTATCTTTCATTATTACGGAAGCAAATAACTTTCAGAATGTCTGGTATTCTTCATTGAAAATAAATCTGAAAAATATTTATTTGAACGTGTGATGAACTTAGTTTGCAGCATTTGCTGTACAAGCCACTAGTTTTCTCTAATAAGAACTCGAAACAGATGCTAATTTGTATAATTTGAACCTAACGAAATTACGTCATGAACTGAACACACTACATAACATCATATACGTGAACCTTGTAGAACTTTCTGTATGAAAACTTGGTCAAGAAAACTTTTCTCGAAACCATTTAACTCTTAAAGATTATAGTGACTAATCCAATGATGATTAAAGAAGCAGAACAATGCTTATCTACCTAAAACTTTCTTGCGAAATACAATGAAAAAGGCCGACTTTGTGCCTTTGCAGTGTGTTTCATTGAAAAGGAGCTATTGGTATGCTGACCATAATTCCTTGAGACAAAACTGGGATGAAAAAGCAATGGGTAATGTTCTTTGAAAAAAGTAATTAAAATGTTTTGTCTGATAAAATGTTTCTACATCAAACAGGATCAAATAATTCAAATTAATTAAATAGAAATATTGATAAAATTCCATTTCATTCATACTTTACAATTAAAGACATTGTATAATTCATTATTTTAACTTGAATTTACAATCGTTAATCTTGACTGAACACGATTGTAGATCATACCATGAGTATTCTTTAGATGATATTACTTTATTTTAATTCCCGATTTACCACGAAAATCGTTTGTAGCTGCATTTAGATTGGCAGCAGGCCATGATTGTTTGGCTAAACACCTGTATAGAATTGGAATATATCAGTCCCCTAACTGCCCATTGTGCAACTCAAACCAAGAAATGGATTCGGAACACCTCAAAATCTGTGCTTCATTGGCTGGTCATGATAATATCTTTGAAAAATATTGGAGTGCAAGAGGTCAAATGACTTTATTGTCAAACGCCTGGCATTAGAAAACAACAACAACTTTACGTAACAAATTTCGGTCTTTTAGTACCTTGTCATACGACCTATCACACTCTGTCACAATTTTGTCTTACAATAATTAGCATAGCCATCATTGGTTCAACACTTAATCGGAATTTCTCCTTTGACCATATAATTTTCATATTATAAAATATTCTTTCTGCAGGTGCTGTACTTCCTGACAAAGAAAGAATAAACTGTACTTACTACATTATAGAAATTCTGAAAATCTAGGCATGTTCCATCCATTAAAAAAATGTGTGTTTGTGTGTATCTAATGCTCTGGATTTAACAATGAAGTCATCATCCTTCTTGCTTTCCAATATTTTGATGGAAGGTCCACAAATGTCCTAAGAGTTTCACAATTAGCCAGGTGCTCCATCTCCATGTCCTCTTCTCTGGTGCACAGTAAGCATTTAGGTGAATTCAGTACTCCAATACGATGGAGGTGTTTACCGAGGCAATCATGACCAGTAATCAATCTAAACATGGCCACGGCAGATTTTCGAGGTAGATCAGGAATTAGTTTTGGATCTTTGAATGATTCTTTCCATTTTGAATTTTGATGTTTTGCCTGTTCGCTGTTACTTATTCTTTTTATGACTCGTTTTATTGATTCATATAGGGACTTGAAATTTGTTTTTAAGTTGATTTTAGTTCCTTTCTTTGCCAACATATCTGCTTTCTCGTTACCGTTCAGTCCGCAGTGGGCCGGGATCCATTGGAAGACCAATTTTTTGTTTAGCATTTGAATTTGTTTACCATGCAATGAATTTCTTTTACTTTTTCCATTTTAGGGGATGTAGTTGAGCTGATGGACTGGATTGCAACTTTGGAGTCAAACAGGATGACTTTGTTTTTGCACTGGTTTAGCCAAACAAATACATTTTGAAGTGATGTATAAATGGCTTCAACTTCGCCATCAAAATTTGTTGTGTGCTTGCCAACATTTTTATAAAGAGAAAAGTATTGGCAAGTAGCTCCTGCTCCAGCTCCTTTATTTTGATCCCTGAGAGATCCATCAGTGTAAATGTACAACCAGTCCTTTCGTGGATATTTTCTATTAATTGTTTGTAGGGCAATGGCTTTTGCTACTTCTGGATTTATATCTCTTTTGTTGAAGACTTCATCAAGATCAAGGCAGCAGCCTAGTTTGAAGTTATTAAGTGGATTATATCGAGACATCAAGTTTTCCTTTTCACTTGGTAAAAAAATGTGCACCAGTCCATCAGATAAAGCAATATGATTTTAGGTTATGATTAACCAATATTTAAGCATATTTTAATTTAAAAAGTTTTGTAAAAGAACTGGACAAAAGTGATATTTTTACTAAAATGACGGAACGGCTGGGACATAGGAAAATAATGGTACTGCCCTGCTCAAAACTGTACGTATGGTCACTCTAGCTATTGGAGTCAATGAATTTGTTGCAGAAGGAGAGGAGATTTGATTTCATTTACAAACAAATTAATTTAAATAAGTCAAGTATCATGTTATAAGAAGTAACTTTACTTACCTGCCTACATTTACATAGAGTGTAGACGATATGAACTGCCAAAGTTATATGGACAATACATACATGTCTTACTTACTTACTGGCTTTTAAGGAACCCGGAGGTTCATTGCCGCCCTCACATAAGCACGCCATTGGTCTCTATCCTGAGCAAGGTTAATCCATTCTCTATCATCATATCCCACCTCCCTCAAATCCATTTTAATATTATCTTTCCATCTACGTCTGGCCTCCCTAAAGGTCTTTTTCCCTCCGGCCTCCCAACTAACACTCTATATGCATTTCTGGATTTGCCCATACGTGCTACATGCCCTGTCCATCTCAAACGTCTGGATTTAATGTTCCTAATTATGTCAGGTGAAGAATACAATGCGTGCAGTTCTGTGTTGTGTAACTTTCTCCATTCTCCTGTAACTTCATCCCTTTTAGTCCCAAATATTTTCCTAAGCACCTTATTCTCAAACACCCCTAATCTCTGTTCCTCTCTCAAAGTGAGAGTCCAAGTTTCACAACCATACAGAACAACTGGTAATATAACTGTTTTATAAATTTTAACTTTCAGATTTTTGGACAGCAGACTGGATGATAAAAGTTTCTCAACCGAATAATAACAGGCATTTCCCATATTTATTCTGTGTTTAATTTCCTCCCGAGTGTCATTTATATTTGTTACTGTTGTTCCCAGATATTTGAACTTCTCCACCTCTTCAAAGGATAAATTTCCAATTTTTATATTTCCATTTTGTATAATATTGTCGTCACGAGACATAATCATATACTTTGTCTTTTCGGGATTTACTTCCAAACCTATGTCTTTACTTGCTTCCAGTAAAATTCTCGTGTTTTCCCTAATCGCTTGAGGGTTTTCTCCTAACATATTCACGTCATCCGCATAGACAAGCAGCTGATGTAACCCGTTCAATTCCAAGCCATCTCTGTTATCCTGAACTTTCCTAATGGCATACATGTCTACTGAACAAAATCCCTACTAAAATGGAATTCTTTCTCAAGCAAAATGGGTTAAATGATCCCAAAAGTGGCCATTGGAAAACAACATATAAGTATTTCTTATAACTGTATTTTTAATTTGTAAAATTCCATGTTTTTAAGATTGATAATAATTTAATTATTTGTTTACATTTTGACCTTGTACACAACACATACCAATACACAACAGAGTAACAAACGACTGCTTCAGAATAGTTATCGGGAAAAGTAAATAAGGAATGTTCTGATTTTCAAAAAAGTTAGACACAAAAAAATTTTTTTCCCGTGAGAAAACCTTCAAAATTACAGAAAATCATTATTTGACTCTTTTTCTTCAGTTAAATGTATGTTCTACCATCAGTATTTTTTTTGGTAGTTTATATCGTGTACACCCTGTATATACATTTGTATATCTGCTTTCATAACAGTTGTTGCTGTTTTCCAGTGCCCAAACACCATTCCACTCTGTCCATCCACGGTCTTCTTTTAACTTTCTGGACTTCTTCCTCGCAAGTCCTTTTGGATGCCATCCGTTTCTTCTTTCCGTGGTACCTATTCCATTATTAATTTAGGCAGTCTTTCTTCCAATATTCAACATGTTCAAACCAACGCAGTCTTTTTAGTTAAATAACGTCTAAAATAATTTTTCACTTCCGTAATTTTTTCATAGTTTCATTTTAAATTTTGTGTAGCCTAAAATTTTTAAGAAAATAGATAGATGAATGAACGAATAAATAAATATACAACCCTGGAGACCTCGAAACATTTAGGCCTATACTCTATTTTTTTTTTTTTCATGGAGTGCAGTTTCATAGAAAGGACTTTGCCGACAGACCTTCTACTGCCCCTACTAATTGGTTGTCATAAATAAATGTCTTCCTTACTGTGACGGAAATCTTGTCTTCTCCTATCAATAACCAATCACAACCCTTGTTCAGAAGAATTGACAGGCTCCCGTCAAATCCACGTGGAGGCAGAGTTGCTGCACCTTTTCCGAATTCCAAGAATCCCGTCAGTCTCATTTTGAAGGTCACCAGGATTGTGGCAACTCTGCAATGTTGGAACGAGGGGACAGGATGGAATTGTCAGAGGTGTTTGTGTAGGAAATCATAAATCTGTAAGTGCACTCAAAGGAGCCACCGAACTGCACTCCTTGAAATAAAATAGAGTATACAGATGATATTCTTCGCTCATTTACAGCCTTCTCCAATTTGCAAACTACAAGCCGAACTGTATTAGAGTATGTCATTAAGATGTTACAATGTTGTACTTTTTCATTGGTTTGTACATTAGTAAAAGTTTGAGGATGAGTTAAGTGGGTATACAGTTAAAAGTAACAGCCACATGGTGGATAAAGTAGTGTCGCAATTTTGTCCAATCACAGCAGCTCGCGGATGGATACACTTGCAGCTTTGTTTACAGTACAACCCCTGTCTAGTATATGTGTTACCGTTAAAACCCGAAATCTGTTAAAACCAGTTTCAATTAGTAAAAACTAGCTTAAGCAAGTAGATAGCGAGTTTTCGTAAGATCTAGAATCAGTAACAGGTTAGGTTTGGTTTGTTTAGGTTTTAGTTTGGTAAAAGCCTAAATAAACCAAAAACCTAAACAAACCAAACCTAACCTGTCATTGATTTTAGATCTTACGAAAACTCACTTCTATCTATCTGCATTCTTATAACTAGTTTTTACTAGTTGAAACTGGTTTTGACGGATTTCGGGTTTTAACGGTAACATATACAATCATGAAGCTTGAGTTGTTGAGGGTACTAGGAACAATAGACTGTGCCGGTACTATTTCGCATTGTCTGTGATGAGGTGATAGTAGCGTTCCTAGTGGTTGTTAGCAACTATCTATGGATGGATATTCCTTACATATTGAGCTTCGTGACTGTATATACTAGACTGTGGTACAACATATTCTTAGCCTGGATATCGTATAATAAGAAATTGTATAACTTCATATTTTCAGACAGTTACATACCACATTTATTTATTTACTTATTCTTTATTTTTTAAATTATTTTTATTTACTTTTTTTCATGCTATTATGGCAGCAGGTAAACCTATAGTGAAGAATTTGAGTTATAGAAGAAGGAGACTGATTGTCAAGAAATAAATTGTCGCATGTAAATATTATAGCAGCAATATAAGCTTAGCAACAATAATTACTGCAGACTTTTTACGTTTATTCTTGGTTGAAATGTTGTAGCCTTTATAAATATAGATTACATTAGTTTAAATTTACTTTATTTTTATGTATTTATTTTTTTTAATAGAATGCTCCAGTCACTTAAGGTATATGTACACCCACAAAACGCAAAAAATGATGAAAAATTAGAATTTTCAAAATATAACTATTTTAATAGAGAATTTTCTCCCCTTTAATTTGATATAAGAATTTTCGATTTATGCATTATGGTTTTTCAGATAAGTCCCATTTTCCAAAATGCTGCGTCATCAGCCACGGTCACTTACTTTTGGAGTGATCTTTGTAGCAGTCAATCCCCTCGTCCAGCATTGCTTGTAAAATAAACTTCTTTCTAGTCCCGAAATAGATGCATAGATATCTGGGCATGATCATTAGATTGAAAAAAACTTTTTTACATAATGAAGTAATTTATAATCTTTTACTGTTAGTCATAAAACTGTAAATTTGTGTGTCAATGATGTTGTACGTCATTTTAATAAGAGTTCAAAGGTAGAAATTACAATTCTGAGGAGGATGGGCATAAATCCTGGGACAAACACCATCGCAGGATATGTTGCATCAATGAAAATAGGGACAAAAATGCCAAAAAAAAAACATTCAACACCTGAAGTTAAAACAAGGCGGAGGTATTTGAGAGGCAGAAAGAAGCTGAAACTGGACCGACATGAAGCTGCTTAAGGGGTGACATATGATGATGGAGTCTTCTAGTCTCTGAAAGTTTGTGGCTCATTTCCTGTAAATAATAATTTTAGAATATTTAATTCTTTCAAACATGATATCTCACCCAAATATGGTGATACCAAGAAGATATTGGTGTCATTTTGAAGCTTGAAATGTCCCCCAGTGCCTGACAATGAGTAAAATAACATTAATATAATTAATAATTATCTATGGATTTTTTACATGATTTATGCAACAAAATATAATTGTAAGTCACATATATGTTAATATTTATTTAATGTAAATAAAAATTAAAAATAGCTCTATGTCAGGCACTAAAGAATAGTTTTAGCTATAAAACAGTGAAAAAACCGTGGCTCTATCTTAAAAACTGCATGAGCTATCATGTTTCAAGTTGCATGTCAAAATTATAAACAAAATAATTTTTAAAAACAATTTAGACATAATTTCAAGGGATCTGTTCACTTCATTCTCTTTCTGGTACCATTCTCAATTGTATAACAATTTTACAGACCAAAATTATACAAAACAAAATTTTTTGTATGTAAAGGTGTACATATACCTTAATAGCTTCTCATTAAAGGAAACTGACATTTGATTCCAGCTATTCATGTGGAGTAGGTTTCTTTCAAGTACCGGTACTTAAATTTCCCTTGTCAGTATCACACTATCATAATTTCTTAGTTTCTGAATAGTTTTTGTTGTTGAAAAGGGAAGTTAAGCACCAGTAATTAGAATCTATGAAGAAGAACTAAAAGTTTACTTACCTGTATGAACATATTCAGAGATTGCGCAATTTTCCAAGAAGCTGTATTGGTATATTAACAAACAACTGTTTCTAACTGAATTTCTTAACTGATACTGTTGAAAAATCAAATAACGACACTTTTTATATAACACGGTGCCTGTTATGGATATTCTCTATTCAGATGAGAATTGTGTTCAAATTTTATACAAATCGACTGTCATATAGTTGAAGGTTCGTATTTTACTAGAAATGTAGCTTGAAACTCTTGTGAAATGGGACATTCCTTCAATTTCTTGGTGTCAGGATTTTATGTGCCCAGCTCAAATAAAAAAGCTGTCAAAAACAGATAAATTCCTGTTTAAATAAAAATAAAATGTATGTAAAGTAGCCATATACAGAATCAAGTAATTAATTTCAAGGGGTTATTCTTTGAGATATTTCAAACAAAGTTTAATGTAATTTTGCTCGTTTTTGCTTCTTTTTCGAGAAAAAAGTTGTTTTATATTAAACATTTCATAGCATGTTTTGGGAAAAATATTGATTTATTTCTCAATGTGCTCAGTCAATTTAAGAGAGCAGTATATTCATTCATTCATTCATTCATTCATTCATTCATTCATTCATTCATTCATTCATTCATTCATTCATTCATTTTATTCTATAGATCTTACATGAGCAATGAAGCTTTAAGATGTGGAACAAGTCAAAATTTTACAGTATTACAATTACAATTTTTACAGTTTTACAATTTAGTAATTTTCTACAATTTTTACAGTTTTGTGCAATTTTTTACAATATTTTGGCGAGATGTAGTGAGATGAGGTGAGGTCCGAGGATTCACCAAAAGATTACCCGGCATTTGCCTTTTGGTTGGGGAAAACCTCGGAAAAACCCAACCAGGTAATCAAATCAAAGGGGTTGATGCCGAGGATTCGCTATAGATCATCCGACTTCAGTCCCACGGCTGGGGAAAACCTCGAAAGAAATAGATAGATGATTGAAAGAATTTTAGTTTTGTCCTACAGATGTATGGAAATCTGATCTGAAAAAATGTAACATTTTAAAATTTCTTTGTAGAACGAAAAGTTACATCTGTTCGAATCAAATTTCTGTACATATAAAGGAGAAAACTAAAATTCTTTCAGTCATTTGTTATCATAATACACTAGTCTCTTAAATTGACTGAGCATATTGGAAATTAAATCAGTGAATTCAATCAATGACTTTCCAAAACACGCTATGAAATGTTTCATATAAAACAATTTTTATTGTACTGTATTTATTAACATTCCATGGTATTCATACATGCTTACAGCTAGAATATGGAACAAGTCAAAAAACTTAATACTATTATAAAATCTTAATTTATAGTTACAGTCTAGATGAAATATATACAGACGAGATTTACAATATAGTCTACTAGTACAACACAAAGTTTTAATATCAATTTCATGAAGTGTTATTGAATGTCATGAATTCACCTACAGAATAGAAGGCGTGAGAAATTAGGTACTTCTTTAATTTGGCCCTAAATAATTTTATGTTTTGAGTTTCATTTTTTATATCGATAGGGAGGCTATTAAAAATTTTTACTGCCATATAACGCACTCCTTTTTGATAGCACGATAGACTTGCCGATGGAGTATGAAAGTCATTTTTTTGACGTGTATTTATGCTATGAACTGTTGAATTAGTTACAAAGTTTTCAAGATTACATACGAGGAAGATTATTAATGAAAAGATATACTGACAAGCCATGGGCATTATTTGTAGTTTTTTTAAAATAGTCCTACACGATTCCCTAGATTTGGCACCTACTATTATTCTAATTACTCTTTTTTGCAATAGAAATATACTGTTACTATCTGTGGAATTTCCTCAGAATATTATTCCAAAACTCATTACCGAGTGGAAGTATGCAAAGTATATTGTTTTTAAGGTATTGATATTTACTATCTTTTGCATAGATCTAATAGCAAAAGGAGCTGAATTTAGTTTGGGGGTAATTTCTTTAATATGATTTTTCCAATTTAACACATTATCGATTTTTAAGCCAAGAAATTTGGTTGTTATTGTTTCTAATAGGGATCTATTATTAATTATTGTGCTAGAAATTTGCGACATTGAATTTGGATAGGATTTAAATTGAATTATGTTAGTTTTGTTACAATTTAATACCAATTTATTGACTGAGAACCAGTCACATATTTTGAAGAGAATTTCCTCTGTTGAAGATTGGAAAAGAAAGAAAAGAAAGCAAAAACGAGCAAAATTGTATTAAAATTTGTTTGAATATTTCAAAGAATAACTCCCTGAAATGAATGACATTAGTTACTGTTTACTCTGTATATAAATTATTTCTACAGAATCTAACAAATGCTCATATTTTAATCATAAATGAATGGACTGTTAAATAAATATTGTTTCATATTTTTATATGCTTCCTAATCGTCATGGTGATTATTTACTCCGAAGTTGTAACTTAATCTACACTAACTGTACTGGAGAGGTCTTTCAAATTCACTACTTACTATTTAAATGTAGAATTTATAACATCTGAGTATATCCCATCAGATGGGTTGTTTATTGAAATTTGTAATCTACAAAACTAACAAAATACTGTACTAATCATTATATAGTGTTTCAAACCTGTGTGATAAATATTATTCATTTTAGTCAGAGCCGGTGTTAGCAAATGAGTACCGGTACACATTTTAGTTGTATTTTGGCCAGATAGAATCTAACTTGGACTATTAGACATTTTACACTATTCCAATGAACATCCATCAAAATCATAAACAAATACTGAGGTAATAAAATACTTTCAACCTATGGAAAAAATTATTATATTAGTCCATATAAAATATTATGATACTACCAACGACAATCTTTGAGGAGGACACACTAACCACCGACCCTGATTTTAATGAACAACTGGTTACTGCTTGACGTTCATCTTTGGTAAATAAATTCCACATTCACTATTACAATAATCACAGTCATATTGATTCTCTTCCGTTCAAACATGGACAGACAATGATGTTTCCTAAATTTGGGATGTAGCCATTATTGAGGAAGGGGTTAGGAAGAAAGGTTATCTCGTTGTTTGAGAAGGTTCATCCCTCCAACTGGAAAGTGATGAGTGGGAATTATAAACTAATTCGTGAAAAGTTTTTGAAATGAGGTTATTAAGGGTCATTTTAGGAAGTTTTATAAATCTTTTGAACACAACGAAAACTTTTCAAAGCTAAAGTATTACAGTGAAACTGTGGTAAGATATGTAACAATAACATCTTTGTTAAGTCAGAAGATACAATTTCGTGAAGTTCGGAAACCACACTGCATTAAGTTACAGGGCAAATCTCGAAGCTCAACAGGTAAAGGATTTTGTGTTATCATGTCTGCCTGGAGTGAAATATTAATGATGCGTCTTAGTTTGGTATATGTGGAAGTGTTGTGTTCTGTGAGAATATCATGTTCTATACATGATTAGTCCTTGTAAGTGCACGTAGGTATTAATATCTCCTTTAACGTAGTGTGAACAATTATTGTTAACATTGCAGTTTGACAACAATTTCAATTTTGAATACAATTATGCTTCTTCATTCGAGGTACAAAACATAATAGATTTTAAAATAAAATAATTCCATTGTTGTGTTACAATTATGTTACAATATAATTTTTAGACTCACTGGACATTCGACTTTTAAACCCAGTGTTTTTTTTTTTAACTTTTTAATAGGCCTATTTGTCCGACATCATTACCAAGGTCAATAACTATAAGTACTGGTAACATTTCCGCTGAATATTATGAAAAAAAAAAAAAAAAAAAAAAAAAAAAAAAAAGGCAAATCATTGTTTGAATTGATAACAGAAAGTAAGTAATGCATTAATCTTCGTTCCAGAATATAGGATCTTGAAATTAATTTTCAATATCCAAAACAGGTACAATTCCGTTGACCATTTAAAGTACATCTTTTAGGTTAGAGTAATAATGGAAACTTGGTTAAAAATATCAGCGAGTTATGTATTTCATAGGCCCAACTTTCCATAAATACAGATGCACAGTCAACATGGTCCCTTATGCAGATCTTTGTAGTATCACACGTTATCCTCATCCGTTAAGATTCCATTTCCGCCATTAGATCTCACAATCTGTAAAAATAAATGGTGAATCTACTATCATCATCTGTGTAATTTTAGAATGACAATTGCAAAATTTTCTTATTATCTAAATAGTTAGTTACCGCCATTTACATTTTTTGACACTTCTGTACTTCCATGAATACTATCCAGGCACTCTAAGAACACAGCATGCAGACTGACACCAAACATACAGTCACATTGAACAATGCAGCAAATAATAATGTAACTCATTATTAAAAAAAAAATTAAATTAAATTTTTGTTTTTGAATAAAAACTGTCGTTGGTGAAAAGGAACCAAAGTCATTGAATAAATGCTATTTTCTTATAAAGTTGATAAATTAGGACTCAAAAAATTTTCTCAGGATTTCTTTAGGGATAGTTTATTGAAAACTCTAAGTTCATATAATTACAAGTACAGTAAAACCTGCTTTTGCGGTCACTTCATTTAAACGGTCACCTTGCCAAAAGGCCAATTTTTTTTGGAACCAATTGGATTTTCCATAAGATCAATACAAATTCTCTCTTTATTTAGAGGCCATCTCATGCTCCGGGCAGCGGCCGGGGTCTATTTGGATTGGAACCTGACTATAACAGTCACTGTCCAACAAACGGATTGAAACATGGACATTTTCTATGGAAAGTGTCACAGTATGTTTTAGATCAGTAGTTAACCATTCAATTTTTATTTTATTTTTTCTCCTCGTTCTATCTTTCTCTATTGGGACCAGTTTTTACGAATTTTTCTTCTTTTCATTCAGTTGATTCAGAGGAACTGTGAAGTTAGTTTGATAGAGAAATCATGTCTAAACAATATATCTAGAGTGGTGTTAAGTTTAGAGGTGAGACGAAAAATTATTTAAGAAAGTGAGAAGGGAACATCTGCGAGAAAAATTGCAGAAATATTCAAATGTGAAAGGACACAAATAAACGGTATAATTAAGAATAAAGATGAAATATTAAAAGAATGGGAGAAAAATATGCGTAGTGGCTAAAAAGAAAGAATCTGTGTTTAGTAATGTGAATGATTTCGTTTAGGAATGGTTCAACTGTCCGAGGACGAAGAAATTGCCAGTAAGAGGGCCTGTGATTCAAGAGAAAGCTCTTGAAATTGCCAAAGAACTCAATGTAAGCAATTTTGTTGCTAGGTGGTTAGAGCGCTTTAGAAAATGGCATGACATTGCATTTCGTTCTGTCTGGTGAAGGAGGTGTTATTGAAGAATGGAAAAAAATAGACTGCCTTCAATTCTTGCGGAATATGAACTCAGAAACATTTACAATGTTGACAAAACAGGTTTTTTTTCAGGGCCCTCCGTAATAAAACTTTAAGTTTTAAGAAAAAAGAGTGTAAAAGGGGGAAGTTGACAAAAAGCAGAATAACCCTACTCTTTTGTTGTAATGCTGCAGGAGAAAAAGAACCACTCTTAATTATAGGGAAATCATTGAAACCGAGATGTTTGAAAAATGTTGACATGGGCTTATTGGGGGTGAAGTGGACTGCCAACAATAAAGCTTGGATGACATCATCATTGTTTGAGAATTAGCTCTGCGATTTCAATTCCAAGATTAAACGACAAAATCGCAATGTGATCCGTGAAATTTGGTGTTTTTTTCCCCCAAATACGACATCACACCTTGATCAAGGTATTATCCAGTCATTTAAACTGAGGTACCGCAAGCGAGTTTTGAAAAGGCTAGTTGCAAGAATGGAAGAGGCTGACATTAATGTGCACGATTGTTGTACGCGCACAGTCCTAAAAAGTCAATGCAATTCAGTATTTTCATGCTGATTCATAAAAAAACCGCAACCTTAATCAAGCGGCCACCTGATAAAACGGCCATTTTACAAGGTAACTTCAGATGGCCGCTTTAGACAGGTTTCACTGTAATATGTTTAGTTATGCTCTTCATTCTGTATGCTGATTAGAAATTGAATTCAGCTTTGATTGCTACTACGAAGTCAAGCATTAAACTTGCATTATCTTGCAGCTAATAAAGTACACAGTGCAGACATAAAATTCTGTTATTAGTAATGAATATGGCAACTATGAATTTTATTCTATCCTCCTTTCAAATGCATGTGAATGGAAAAGTAATTATATCACATTTTTTCTCTTCAGTAGAGGGAGTAACTTCATTGCTGTGGGCGAGAGAAATCATTTCAAGAATTTAAGTAAACTGATAGGATATTGCTTGACGGGCTGTGTTTTTTTTCTAATTTTCTTTCTCACCACAAACTATATCATTTTTCAGTTCATTATCATCACATTCAGTGGAGTATTGAGAAGTCATCTTCAGGTTGAAAATGAACTTTGTTTTGTTATGTAAATTTTGGCATGATTTAAACCATTCCAGTTCATTTTAAACATGTTATGAAATAATATTTTATGCTCGACCATGCCGAAATGTAGTAATTATACACCTGGTAGCAGTCCTTTAATGCATGTCATTAAAGTACACCTACTCATTAAAGTTCAGGTGTTTTCAGCCAATGACAACTCAGCTTACAGGTGTTCAGCCAATAACGAGCCAGCTTTGTACCGTTATAAAACCGCAAGTATCGATTATTCTCGGATATGCAGTCGAAAGAGAATTAGCGAAAAGTCACGGAGGCTGGAAATCCAATACTGTCGCAGAAGGTTATGTTCTGTTACTATAATAATTAGCGTAATATTCAAATAAATTCAATTTGTCATCTCGTTTTTCAATGTCGAATTTAATAATCAAAGTTATACCAAGTTTAACGGATTACACAAGGTCAATGACATTATTGTTCCTCGGAAAAAATCAATACTTTCGCGTCTGCGCACATCTCACAATTCACGACCTAGAACAAGGTCACTTCCGATCTTGTCAGATACAAATAAAATGTATACATCTGAATACTGCAATTTCAAGTTAGAAATATGGTCGAGCATAAAAAGTCGTATGAAACTCGCCTATAATAGTAATTAAGAAGCTCGTATGAAAATTATGAAACGAGCTTGCGCTCGTTTCATAAACATCCATACTCGCTTCTTAATTACTATCATTATAGGCTCGTTGCATAATGTACTATTAAATTTAATTATTATTTTTGTAATGTAGACCTGCATATAATTTACTATTGGGTTATATTAACTTCAAATCAGTGGCGGTGTGTCCTATGCATTCAGTGGTTCAGAGCACCCCCGGGAAAAACAATTTAATTCTTTAAATAAATTTATTTATAATTTTTTCTTTGTTTCTTGCTCATCTTTAATAACTTTACTTGCGGCTCTGATGTATTTTTCTCGTATGAAAACCTATGAACCGCAGAGATGGTACACATATACGAATAATGCTTACGAGTGCTTCCGAGGTTCAATCTCTCCTCTGAACCTTGCCGAGCCAACTTCTGGACTTGCGTGCAGGGCGAGAGGCAAGGGAAAATGCTGAATGGGAAATGTGTGATTGCGCTGGTGTTTGGACCAGCACAGCGGTAGTCACGTGATCGTGAGACAGCCGATACGCGAAAAACTTTGTGATGCAAACCGGAAGTTAGCTCCAATCTGTAGCTGAGATAATGCTTTTAATAATAATAATAATAATAATAATAATAATAATAATAATAATAATAATAATAATGGCTTTATTTAACCTGGCAGAGTTAAGGCCGTAAGGCCTTCTCTTACACTCAACCAGGATTAAAACTTGCTTACACAGTTGAACATAAAACTGGATTGGAATTAAGTAATTACATACTGATACAATTTAGGTACATAATGAGATCAAAAGAAGTAGTTACATAAAATTTACCTCATAAAATAAAAATAAACATAGTGGAATACATATTAATGTTGTTAGAATCAAATGCGAATCACATAAAAACAGAAGCCGATAATTCAATAAAAAAATGTACACAGTAAAAATAAAAATAAACACATGAATGTAGCACGTGTATGTGTTATTAATTGTTGTGTTTATTAATGGTTTCTTAATAATAATAATAATAATAATAATAATAATAATAATAATAATAATAATAATAATAATAATAATAATAATAATCCGTGGCGCTACAGCCCGTGAAGGGCCTAGACCGACCAGCCGGCTGCTGGCCTCACACCCACATGTCGAAGCAGAGGTGGACGATCATCCAATCAGAATGGAGGTATCGTGTGGTTAGCATGATGATCCCCCGAGCTGTTATAGCTGGCATTCACAACCAGATTTTGCTACCTATCGTAACTCCCCAAGTGCATCACGATGCTGGGTGGGCACCGGTCCCATACATTGGCCGAAATTTCGTGAGAAAATTTCTTCCCTCATGAGGACTCGAACCGGCGCGCATTCTGTAACGCGAGTCCTAGGCAGGATCCTTAGACCGCGACGCCACGGCGTGGGACATTAATGGTTTCTTACAACCCTTTAAAGTCCATTTAGTGTTTGTTGATGTTTTAGTCTTAATATATTCATCTGTGAGTGTGACCAGTGTTCGTTTCCAAAGAAAATGAATAGTGTTCAATATCTTTTATAAACAAATTTTTCAGTTTTAATCTTAGGATATAAGTGTAAAATAAAGAAGTTTGGAAGACCGTTACCTCAACTCGATTTAAAGCAAGCACAAACAAGCCGAGGTAAGACATTTTGCAGGGCTTTCAATGTAAAATGAAATATGAAAGAAATACGGTAGCTGAATTTGCGGTTGTGAATCCACAAATAAATTGCTTGCTATTTGCTAAGGGTAAAGATACGAGCTGTACATGTACTGGTGTGTCAGATTTGAGCCATTTGACACAGAAAATTAAGAAACATGTAAAATCTATTGCTCATAAGAATGCTTGCCTAGATTTATCAGTCCTTGGAAGAGGGTCCTGGTAGAGGGGAAGAGAAGGCCTGATGGCCTTATCTCTACCAGGTTAAATAAATAAATAAAATAACAGAAATTAGGCAACAGCTTAGCTCAGCTTTTAGGCAGAATATTGAAAGACAGAATGATAACGTAAGGAAAAATTGCTGTGTTTTTTCAAAGGTAATTTACCATCTTCATCGTCGTCGTCATCATCATCATCATCATCATCATCATCATCATCATCATCATCATCATCATCATCATCATCATCATCAGGTTCATTTTAAGGCAATTATCTACTTTAAAGAATTGTAGAATTTTTTTTCAATTTTTCAGAAATGAGATATTGTTTAAATTGTTGGTAAACTATGTAATATCATAAAAGTAGTGGATCCCTTATCATTTTAGGCACGAACCGCCACTGCTTTAAATCGGAATACAAATTAATAAAATTTAGAAAACGTTCTACATTATGTAAATTATGTAGTTACATTCTATTATAAGAATTTGATTTAATTTATGACCACATAGTTGCCATTAATATTTGTTATAGGTTATGAAAGTTATTAGACATCTCATTCAGTCCAAAGCATGCAAACCTTATTGACTTATCAGTGAATCAAAGGATATTTGCACATCCAGCCTACATGAAGAAATCAGTTATATTAACAAACAGATTTTATATGCGAGAAGTTATTTACTGATATAGTATATGGCTTATAGAACTTCTTTTTTTTTTTTTTTTTTTTTTTTTTTTTTTTTTTTTTTTTTAAAGTAAGAAAGGGAATGGTATTTGATCTTGTGTGTAAAAGATTTTGATATCTTGATATTTTCAGTGATAATTAGAAAGGGAGAAAGGGATCTACTATACATGGTGTATATAACAGATTAGATATTTAAGATATGCGATTCAAAGCAATATTAAGTGATCATGTTTAGTCTTTAACAGTTATTGACCTTGTATTGTGGTGTGAATGACGGGAGGATGCCTGATATCGTCTTCTGTTATAAAATTCACTTAATCTTTAGAAGGTACCTACTGTTTTGTACATGAAGTATTTAGTTGAAGATTCCACTGGCTAAGTCACGGACTTGATTTCCTTAATGCTTGTATGGGTTTCTACAGAAAGCAGAACTTGAATACAGAGTGTAACAGAAAGGTAGGCCTATGTACGCAGAGTTGTAAAAAAAAGCTCTAACATGTAAATAAAGTGTTTCCAGGCCCATGTTCATGTAATATATTTTAATTCTACATATGTGAGGAATGTTTCCCTGAAGTTTTAACGTACATTTTCTTACACCATTTGAATTACATGATAAGATGGCCGAGGAATTTAAGTAATGTTGGTTTCTGACGTGAACAAATAGTGTTTAGAACTCTCAGTTAATTTCCGAGAATATTCGGAATTAGGAAACATTTTTTAAAATCAGGAGATTGTCTTAAAATACCGGTATACTACTATAAAAAAGCGAAGTGTTGTAAGTAGAAACTCGGTTCAGAATTTAGTTGATAAATCAGTGGTTGAATAAATAGACAAAAGGTGTGTCAAGATTATTTTTCTAGAATCAATAGTATTAAGATTTAGCCTTTTGGAATATAAATTTATAGTTTTGTTTCACTAATATTGTTCTAATAATTATTACTATAGTTTTATGTAAAATTATTCTCATCTATACTAATAATAAATCTGTAGCCGAAATTTTTCTGGTAATTTTCGATTTTCCAAAAATAATTGGTCCTAACATATATAATTAACCACCCTGAAACCGAAAATCGCTTTTTTGAAATTTTTGTTTGTATGTCTGTCTGTCTGTCTGTCTGTATGTTTGTTACCTTTTCACGCGATAATGGCTGAACGGATTTCGATGAAAATTGGAATATAAATTAAGTTCGTTGTAACTTAGATTATAGGCTATATGGCATTCAAAATACATTATTTAAAAGGGGGGTTATAAGGAGGCCTGAATTAAATAAATCGAAATATCTCGCTTATTATTGATTTTTGTGAAAAATGTTACATAACAAAAGTTTCTTTAAAAATAATTTGCGATAAGTTTTATTCCTTGAAAAATTTTGATAGGACTGATATTTAATGAGATAAATGAGTTTTAAAATTAAAATAACTGCCATCTAAGGCCGTGCAATGAATTAAAAAACAAATGACTTCGTCTATAATGGGCCTTGGACAGCAACAATCGAAAGCTATGAAAGATAGCCTACAGACAATGTTTCTGTGTTTGCATGAAGTAATATCAGAAGCTAAATTAACCGATTTGTATAATTAATTATTATTTCACCATTGGAAAGTGTAGTTTCTCTAGATGGACATAATACTATAATGTTATTACAGTAACGTCTGAGTAAATCGAGGACAGGTAAGATTAAAATAGCTTCTTATGCATAGAAAATTTGATAGGTTATTTTGTACATTCGTTTTCTATATTTCTTAAAATAATATTTATGTACACTCATTTTAATCTCAGAGAATTAATGAACAACGAGAGTGTATTGATTTAGTATGCAGTAATAGTACGTTAGCTCAGCAATCCATTATTTTATAATTCAAATTTTAACTATGCTCAATTGAATCGTGTTAAAATACATAAAATATATATGCAATAAATGCAATGCAAAAAAAATTGGGTAATGAGGAAAGCAGATTATCTTGCGCTGTTGTAAAAGTTGTTCCCTGGATCAAACGTCCTATTTTAATTATGTAATTACTTTATATTTATTTCTAGCAGGTGCAGCGGAGCACACGGGTACGGCTAGTTTATAATATAAAAATTTTAGTCAATTTACAGATAAACATCTGGCATTAGCACGAAAATACTATGGTGAAATAATAAAAAAAAAAAAAAATTAAGTAATGGTGTAAGAAAATGTAACACAATATACATACTGTGTCGCAATGTTTTGATTATTCCTGCTACATTCAATGTAGATACATGTATGAAATATTGGGTTTATTAATGGGTACTACAGTTTTGTCAATACACATTCCATAAAAAATTGTTTGGCACCTAATGTGATGAAACACTTGACTAGTAAATCATCAACTCTAAAAATAAATTAAACTGACACGTATCTGTTCTTAATTCTATAGAACTCTTTGCTGATTGAAGTTAAATCTTAGAAGTCCATGGCTGCTAAGACTGAGAAAACAAAATAAGAATCATCCCACTCACTTTTAAATTGAAGCCGTGCATGATTCACACAGGAATCACAAGGTACATTGAACCGGACACTGAAAATTGTGAAAATTTGCTCTGAATGTGGTTTTTAACATAAGTCAGAGACATATCAGTAACCAAATTAGCACAGTACTGGATATGCTGCCAATAAAGACAAAAATTCTTTTTTGAGACTAAGGTATGGTATCTTCAATATATTTTTTGTTAGCACATACACGAAATTTAACAAAGTTTTTCAAAAGTTTGTTATGACTGTATTTTGTAATGCACAATTAAAGCAGTGTTACTACTACTTTGTGAAACAGAACTATCGGTACGTCATACTTCTCACTCAGCATGGGGGGGGGGGGAACTTGGGAATTAAAAGTCACATAAAAATGAAACCTCCTTTTTCTCCTTGTTTTCCCTTGGTTATACTTATTTCCCCATTCTCCTTGTTTTTCCCTTGTTCTCCATGTTTTCGTTTTGTTATCATTGTCTTCGCTTTTTTTCCTTGTCTTCCCCTTGCTTTCTTTATATCTTTTCTTTTGTTTTCTTTATATCTTTTTTTCTATTATAGTCCCCTTGTTTTCCTTGTATTTCTCTTGTTCTACTTATGTTTTTAAAATATTAAAATCACAAGTCTAAAATTAAATATTTCTTTGTGAACATTAAAGATTATAACCATTTTCCTTCTATAATGAACCCAGAAATTTCACGTCCATGGTCTTCATAATAATCTGGTCATTAATAGAGTATTGGATTCTATATAATGTAATGTCTGATGTGAATTACACATTTATTTTCTCTTTATAATTTTCATTGTCCGTCTATGTCAGAGATGGGCATCGTGCCTCACTTGAGAATTTGTGCCTCACTGACCTTCACAGAGCTTATCGCTCTGAGTGACATCATCTTCACAGTCCCCGTTCCTCCCTCACTTAGCTCCTAGGCGTGGGCAGGTTCTATATCAGTTTCATAAGCAATATCAGTGGTGGCATAATGACATTATCAAAGCAGTGTGTACGCGTTAGAAAACGATTATTTCATGAGAAATGGGAGGAAGAGTTTTTTTGCTGTTTAGAAGGGGAGAACATACGATGTATGTTATGCTCGAAAATCCTATTAGGCATTAATACATTTAATATACAACGACATTCCTCCTTATGTCATAAAGAACAAGCTGAATTAGAAGGTAAGACAAATTAAATGTTATTTTTCGTACTATTCCGAAGAAAATATATGATCTTAACATTTGCATAGTATAACTAAATACGACATTATACCTTAAACACACTGCATTAAAAGGTACGAGGAGTCAAATGTTGTTTGTACGTATTATTTCCAAAAGAAATTTATAAAAAAGAATATCAAATGTGCGTAGAAAACGAAATATGATTTTCTGAAATTATTTTAGGTCGAGAACGTGCAAATCTATTAAGTAATCTTGAGAAACGCCAGAATATTCAAGAAAATAAACGTAGACAACGTGATGGAATATTATTGGCTAGTTACGCAAGTTCTCGCCTGTGATTTAAATCAATTCAGCTATGGAGAAACAGTAAAGAGGTTCATGATTAAAGCTGCCGAATTAATTTGCCAAATTGAATAAAAGTTTTCGAGTCTCTCACGTTAACCAAGCGCTTTCCTAATAATTCGCCACTGACCGCCTTAGCGATAACGATAAGGTGACGCAGGTCACAGCAGTTTATATTTCCCATCCTACTCTGCAGTCTCCTCTCCTAGTAAACAATTTCAAATTGAGTGCCTCACGTAACCGAAAATTGTGCCCATGTATGGACTATGTGAACAAAGGAAAACATTTCTACGTATATTCCCCTTGTTTTCATTGTATTCCTAATTTCTGCTTGCATTCCCCTTGTTCTCCTTGTGTTCTCGTTCTCGTATTTCTTTCTTGTTTTTCTTGTCTTCCCCTCGTTTTCCTAGTCTTCCCCTTATTCTCCGTATATTTCAATTGTCCTCCTATTCCGCTTGTTCTCATTGTCTCACTCTTTTATACGTTTTCTTCCCCTTGTTTTCCTTGTATTCACCTTTTTTTCTTTGTATTTCCCTTGCTATGTACCTGTCAACAGGTGGTCACACTCATATGTACAGTCTTAGAAAAAAGTTTTGTCGCACAGATATTTTATAAGTCCCAGGAAGGGGGCAGTGCTCATGTTCAGACATACAACGAAACAAAACTAATTTTATTACCTCAACTAATCCTTCATTTGTGAACCAGATCGCTTTCTCCATTCTTGGACTTATAAAGTATCTATGCAACAAAACTTTTATCTCAGACTATACAGTAGAATGCAGTGTAATAAAACTATGCACCTGTCTGTTTTTTTATATATATTTAGCTTGTTATGCCACCTTAATTCTTTAGAATCGAACTGATGGCCACACAAACAGGCCTATCTTTACTTGAGAAAGTTCCAAAAATAAGCTCCTTAAATGTCGGTAAAACTTGCCAAGTAATGAAATGTGAACATATCCTTTCTAATATAATGTACACATTAATGAAAGTTCATTTGTTTATTGCCAACAATAATAATGACAGTTACTGTCAATAAAATACATAAAATATTAGTTTTACTAGATATTGCAGTATTTAACTTTATCCTCGAATAACACTCTTATTAAAATATTAAAATCACAAGTCTAAAATTAAATATTTCTTTGAAACATTAAAAATTATAACCATTTTCCTTCTTTAATTGACCCATAAGTTTCACATTTGTGATCTTCATTACCGGCATAATATGATCATTGTCACAGAACTGAGTTGTGCATAATGTAATGTCTAATGTACTGCAGTTATACATTTATTTTCTCTGTGTAATTTTCATAGTTATAATTGGGATAGAAATCTGAAAAGGGTTCATATTAGATAAACTGCCAATTCTGTACATATCCTATGTAGTATTTTTATTAATTACAAAGAAGATGTAAAAATAATATTTACAAACATACATGAACTTAAAGATGACAGACACCATGCTTACAAAGGCAAACACCACATTACACTGGACATGTTAGAGAAATTAACCTAACCTAACCTGACGTACCGAAACCGTGGTGGCTGTACAGGAATTGGCTCGTGGCCGGAACATTAAATGTTGCCATCTTCGCTTAACTTGAGCAACTACCTGAAACATAACACATTTAGTGCACAAAATAATATATTTCTCGACAGAAATATGAAAACAATAAATATATCTGTCGAGACTACACTACTGCTAATAAACAGTGCATCGAAAGGACACAGTAGCTTAAGAGAACTTTATTTTAAGTAAAGTTGTGATAGATTAGTGCTATTGTCTAGTACAGGACTGGGCAACTGCAGAAAATAAGAACAGTGGCTGTTATAGACTCTAGTGACTGGCAGCTGAGAGCGCTGTGTTGGCTCTGTTACGTGAACAGAGGTGGGTTCGTACACTTGACTGCAGATTGTAGATTGAAAACTCAAAAAAGTTTCATATCCATGGTTCAAGAATTAAAACAGAAAATCAATATCCCGAATTTAAAAGAAAACTTACAAATTAAACCAAATCCTTTAACTCTATTAAATATAGAGTATAATCTAAATTTAACAGAAGAAATACTGAAATCAGAAGTAAACACTGAAATAATGAAACAATTGTCTTTAAAGACAATTAATATTAGGTACCCTCCACAAAACTGGCTTCATTTATACACCGATGGATCCTTGATCTCCAGAGAACAAGGTGCCGGTGCAGGTGTTACGTGCTGTCTCTTCTCACTTTATAGATCTCTTAGATATGGAACAACAAGTTTTGATGGAGAAATCATTGCAATAAGTGAAAGTCTCAGGAATCTTCTATGTCACATCAATAAATTTAAGAATGCAGTTATAATGTCAGACTCCAAAGCAGCTATTCTATCAATAGTCTCTAAACACACATCTTCATCTCAAACAGCAGAAATAACTAAAATGCTCTCTCAACTAATAACACTCAATAAAAGAATTGTATTCCAATGGATACCATCCCATTGTGGAATCCTGGGAAACGAGAATGCGGATGCATTAGCAAAGAAGGGCAGCACTGCTACTTACAGACCTGTTACTAAATCTACGTATTACTCTGTGAAGAGATTTATTAAATCTACATACTTAGACTTCAACAAACAAAATTTAATAACTCAATCCCAAGGGAAAAAATGGAACTCTCTGCATCACAATCCACAGTTAATTCCCGATTTACCACGAAAATCGTCTGTAGCTGCATTTAGATTGGCAACAGGCCATGATTGTTTGGCCAAACACCTGCATAGAATTGGAATTATCAGTCCCCTAACTGCCCATTGTGCAACTCAAACCAAGAAATGCATTCGGAACACCTCAAAATCTGTGCTTCAATGGCTGACCATGATAATATTTTGGAAAAATATTGGAGTGCAAGAGGTGAAATGACTTTATTGTCAAATGCCTGGCATTAGAAAACAATAACACTTGACTGCAGTATGACAGCATTTTGAGACTGAACATGGCGATATTAGAAAACATTTCTGAAATGAAAAGATTCCTAAAATTTCGGAAAGCAACCAAATATAGTTTAATATATTTTCTTAATATTATTTTGAAATGATTTATTTAAAATACTCATGAGAGAATGAATATTTCTTTCACTAGAAATTGGAAATTCCTTTAGTGTTTTATTATAAATATTTAGATATTTGCAAGTGTACAGATTTTTTAAGATCTAACTTATTTTTTTACTAATGATGACCACTTGACTGTTTGTCATGCACCCAGTTTGCTGAACTGGCTTCATATGGGTGAATGACGAACAGTAAAATACGGTACTGGTACTTAGTCATCATTAGTAAAAAAATAAGTTAGAACTTAAAACAGGCGTTCTCAACCTCGTGCTCTTTTAATGACATTTGGTGCGAGTTTAAATGTGCTCGAGAGCATGAATGCTCCTGAGGTTGTTTTCAATTCAAACTTTGTAGTACGCATCGGAATAAACAGTGTTTCTATCTATCCACTGTAATATGTTAAGAGGCCTTCTCGAATATTATTGTATATAACCCTTTCAAACACAGTGTGGACTTTATCAGAAAAATCACAATTATTCAAAAGAATAATATGGCTGCTCGTGTGGAACTTCAACTGATAGATCTCCAGTCCTTCTTAGCAATGAAATATTTGCTTAAAAGGAGAAATTCATAGCCTTTAGGGAGCAGAAGATACAAAAAGGCTCGACATATACCGCGGACTGTTAATCTCAGATGTTTGGCCATGTTCGTGACAATGTATATAAGTGAAAAAAACTTTCTCACTTATGAAATACAGTGAAACCTCTCATTTACGGACATCGAAGGGACGTAACAATCTGTCCGCATCTGGGAGGTGTCCTTTATTGGGAGGGAGGCTCCCCAATATAACAGCAAATTTATAATATGCATTATGTATCTCTTCACACTTTAAATGAAATGTATTACTGTAGTTTAATTCTATATACAGTATACTACAGTAAATTCTTTGCAACTTTGAACTACAGTATATAAGACCAAAAAAGGAAAATACAGTACTGTGCCATGCAATTTTATTCTAGTCTACAGTTATGCAGTACTGTAATTTACAGTTTTCAACTTAACCTTTACTTTCAGGTGCCATGTCTCTCGAAACAGTACAACTGCTTGAAGTGAAGAGAATAATCCTACTAATCCTATCATGTGTCGAATATAATTTCACGATCGCGGAAACCTGGACCATCAGACAGGTTAAATTTTATGACTTTGTTTATCCACCCGCTTCCAGCTAACAAGGGGTAGCCGTCTGGGCTAGTGGTAGCCATTTTTTAAGACATTAGATCTTGAAATCCAAGTTTCTGTCCGCAGTCAGGAGGTAAAGCAAGCTTTAGGACTGTGAAACAGCTGTCCGTGTCCGTGTCTGAGAGTGTCCGTAAACGAGAGTTAAATTTATCATTATTTCTATATTATTTCAGTTGGGACATAAAATCTATCCATATATGAGGAGTGTCCGTATCTTGGGGGTGTCCGTAAGGAGAGGTTTCACTGTATCTGAAGAACAAGGTAAGATCGTGAATAACTAATCCACATAGGACTGTTTATGCGTTGCTACAAGCGACTTCTCCTTGGATATCACTGAAAGTTTGAGCAACACTATCGGTTAAGGCGCTTGCCTGCCGGTCTGAAGTTGCGTTCGGGAGCGGGTTCGATTCCCGCTTGGGCTGATTACCTGGTTGGGTTTTTTCCGAGGTTTTCCCCCACCGTAATGTGAATACAAGGTAATCTCTGGCGAATCCTCGGCCTCATCTCGCCAAATATCATCTTGCTATCACGAATCTCATCGACGCTAAATAACCTAGTAGTTGATACAGCGTCGTTAAATAACCAACTAAAATAAAAAATAAAAATTGAGCAACACTAAAGTTCAAAGATATCATTATTCTGGTGTTTTAAAAATATATTTGTTTATTTTTTATTTTATGTATTCATATAGGCCTATTGAATCTATTCTATTACATGATGCTCGCTCATTTAGTATTACACGGGGCCGGTGCTCACAATCTTCAGAAGGTTGGGAACCTCTGTCTTAAAAAATCTGTACTTACTTACTTACTTACAAATGGCTTTTAAGGAACCCGAAGGTTCATTGCCGCCCTCACATAAGCCCGCCATCGGTCCCTATCCTGTGCAAGATTAATCCAGTCTCTATCATCATATCCCACCTCCCTCAAATCCATTTTAATATTATCCTCCCCAAAGGTCTTTTTCCCTCCGGTCTCCCAACTAACACTCTATATGCATTTCTGGATTCGTCCATACGTGCTACATGCCCTGCCCATCTCAAACGTCTGGATTTAATGCTCCTAATTATGTCAGGTGAAGAATACAATGCGTGCAGTTCTGCGTTGTGTAACTTTCTCCATTCTCCTGTAACTTCATCCTGCTTAGCCCCAAATATTTTCCTAAGCACCTTATTCTCAAACACCCTTAACCTATGTTCCT
Source organism: Periplaneta americana (assembly GCF_040183065.1). Taxonomy (NCBI): domain Eukaryota; kingdom Metazoa; phylum Arthropoda; class Insecta; order Blattodea; family Blattidae; genus Periplaneta; species Periplaneta americana. Next base: position 161,800,978 of record NC_091129.1, read on the forward strand.
CTCTCATAGTGAGAGTCCAAGTTTCACAACCATACAGAACAACCGGTAATATAACTGTTTTATAAATTCTAACTTTAAGATTTTTTGACAGCAGACTAGATGATAAAAGCTTCTCAACCGAATAATAACAGGCATTTCCCATATTTATTCTGCGTTTAATTTCCTCCCGAGTGTCATTTATATTTGTTACTGTTGCTCCAAGATATTTGAATTTTTCCACCCCTTCGAAGGATAGATCTCCAATTTTTATATAACAAATCTGTACACTTGTAAATAACTAAATACTTGAAATAAAACACTAAAGGAATTTCCAATTTCTAATGGAAGAAATATGCATTCTCTCATTAATTACTTTAAATCAATCAGTTCAAAGTAATATTAAGGAAATCTATTAAACATTGATTTGGTTGAATTACGAAATTTTAGGAGTCTTTTCATTTCAGAAGGTTTTCCTAATATCATCATGTCCAATCTCAAAGTGCTGTCGTACTGTATGAACCCACCTCTGTTCACGTAACAGAGCCAACATCGCGCTCTCAGTTGCCATTCACTATAGTCTGTTCTTATTTGCTGCAGTTGCTGGGCAACTAGGTAATGTCATTAGTTCTGGTGGATGATTCCTTTAGTAAAGGCATAAAAATGTAAATTACCATTTTGCTGTATTTTGAATAGTTTTCCAGAAAAATGTACATTTTAAAATAAATGAATTACGAGATCGTGCAACGCTGTGTAATCAGCAGGGAGTACACATAAGGCTGTGTTGCTCTGAACAACCCTTTCACCTGGCTTGTTATGAACAGGGAAGTGAAGGCCATTGCCACGTACATTGTTTTTAAATTCGTAAGAAAAAAAATACAGATGATATATGCTGTTTAATTTTTGTGTTTAATCTGCGTTAGAGAGCGGGGAATGAACACTGCTCATTTCACGTTAAATAAAATATTGGAAAATTTAAAATAAACTCCACAACTTAATTTTAATTAAATGTTCAGAAAACGCAGACAATGAGATACGCTTATTTAAAAATAAATTTAAAAGATTAAGCAGCAGGAAGGATGTAGTTATACTTCAGGAGGATTCTAGCAAGGTCAGACTTCAAAACATAACGTTCTAGCTATTTCTGATGAGATAATCACTAACTAAACTTTCAACTTGGATTATCCGTAAATTTAATTTTTCTCATTTTTCAATATTGGGATTCATTTTATTCTTTATTGCATGAAATTTGGCACACACGTTCAATATTATGTTATGCGATAACTCAAGTATTCATTTTGTTCCGTCTAACAGCAGATCGGAGATATGATTATTTTAGTATTGTAATTTTTAATTCGAATATTTGTACTATAATGCAAGATAAAATTTTTTTCTTGCTAAAAAAAAGTGATGTTAACGAACAATAATCAAGGAGTGCATAGACCCATGTCGTCTCTATATTTTGAGCACAAAAACATGTCATCACAATTTCAGATACACATGCAAAATGATTCCCAAGATTTTATATAATTCATATGAAAATATTTTTTTAACGACACAATTCTTAACCAATCATTCTAAAAATTTAAACACATAAGTAAGTCAATGAGAGTTTTTTGTGGTAAAAAAATGAAACGAAAATATCCATAGGTTTCTGAGATATAAATTTCACCGCAGTATTCCCTTAAGACATATTTATACTCTCCCAATTCAATTGAGTATTCTAGAGAACTTAAACAATAGTGATGCTTTTTTTTTCGTTGTTGGTAACTCTGTAGCATCTATTAGATGTTTTATGGTTGTGCTAACAGATGGAGTTAGTTGTCAACAATGTGACGCTGAAACGTGTGTTCAGGTTACTGCCCAGCGACAGTCCTGATGTATTTTATATTTGTGATGATTGGTTAATTAATATTAACCCGGCACACTCACATTCATACAAAAATAATGATGCTTATGACATGTTATAAAAACAAAAATTTAAAATACTATAGGAAAAAATAAAAATACGATATGCTTATTTTACGTAAACGAACTAAGTTAAAAATATTATTTTTAAACTCTTCGATTTAATTTTAATTAAATATTTGGTGAGCACTGACAACAAGAAAAGCTTATTTTACATAATTGATTAAATGGCGATTTTACTCGTGTTAATTATGTAAGCATGTACGGCTTACAGCTGTTTCGGTACTATTCGACACCATCCTCTGAGCCTATTAGATCTCGGCGCTATCCCAACTTCGTTGCCTGTTGTGTGGGTGCGTTCGTGTGATGAAGAGTTATGTCAAATAGTGTGTGTGTTCTGAAATTGTAGGTAATTTTACGTTTTTAATCATTTTACATTATACAAATCTAATAAAATAAATGATTAAAAAATCTCCGTTTATCGTACTACAAGAATTTTCTTCAGCCAATTAGAAATAGTTCCCTCCCTTTAATTTTTAAAGTAGTAATAAAAAATGGTATGGGTGTAAGTGGTTCTGACTCAAAAAGAGTGTTTGGAGATGGACTGCCAGGGACTGAGTCCAGCTCCATCAACTCACATTGGAGTGGAATGGAATTTCAGGAGGAGGGCACTACAACCCAGCACTGCGACCTTTCAAGTTCTATTGCGTTAATCCTCAAACCCCCACTGACTGACTACATCAAGGTTCGCGAATTTCGAGCAGGCATCCCCACTCGTCCCTAGACCAAACCCCTTCTTGCGTCTTCAGCCTGCGTTGGAGGAATGCTACGGCATGATGACGAAATAGAGAAATATAGATGCCTAAAATGGGGAAACTGGTTAATTCCCGAGAAAAACTCCAACTGCGACCTTGTTCACCTCAAGTGTCAGTATGATTTTTTAATGAAAAATTCCAAGGCTGACCGGGACTCGAACTCGAACCACCTGCGTGACAGGCTGAAGATCTGACCACTCAACCGTCGCAGAGGTGTCAAGTTACATTTTTTTTTCTCTTGTACGGAGGAGGGATTCAAAGGCGTACACTGCAGCCTGAGGCTTATTGTGCTTACCACTGCTATTCTGTGAATGATTGGGTAGCCAAACGGCTGCGCTCTTGTACAAGTACAGCACGCCGCACCGTGAACTGAACCCGGGCTATGGTATGGATGATGATGGTATGTGAATTAATGGTGGCGAAATGAGTCCGAGGTCCAACGCCGATAGTTACCCAGCAATTTTTCTTCAATTGATTGAGGGAAAACCCCTGGAAAATCCTCCAAGTAACTTGTCCAAACCAGGATTTGAACCCGGGCCAGCTCGTTTCACGATCAGACGTGCTGACCATTACACCACAGCGGTGGACGTCAACTTACATTGGTAGAGTGGGAATTAAGGGGGACATTGCGGACTCAGCATTTTATTTTTTATTTTAGGTTTGGCAAAATCTGTCTGACGCTTGATGATTTGTTTTCTATATTTGTGCCAAGCGACCAACGAAATAAACATAATTATAGGCTGTTTTTTATTCAATTTCTTTCATTTTATAAAATTAAGATGTACATTAAAATACCCTGATAGCATAATATATTATATTTTATTAAGGCTGTTTGTACAAAAAGCCATATTACACGTAAATTCTATATGCAAATTAAATGTCGCAAGAATTAGGATAAATAGTAAGTAGAAATGAGGATAAGAGCACATATGGGATGCTCTTTACTGCAAAAAATTAAAGTTGAAGCCGGGCCCTCTATGAAATGCCGTTCTTACCAAGAAAGACAAATACAAATTCATATTTAACTTGCTCTTTAAGCCTCAAACAATTAAACGGTTTATCTGCGTAAAAATATTGAATTATTGAATTAATACTATATATTCTTTTAGAGTAACACACACAGAGAAAAACATACCCGCAGAAAAGGCGTAAGCTACCGATGCTGATTTTTAAGTGTGATGGTAATTGTATTATTTTTGAAGAAAATGTTAATATTTTTGCTAGTTCTCTCTTCAGAAAACAAGAAATAGTTACTGATAGTTAAGGAGCACATCTCTGGAGAAACTATTCTGCTTTAATTAGAGCAGCGAATGCTTGAATCTGATGATCGTACGTCTGTATATTACCTCTCCATTGCAGAAGCAAAATAGAGTTGCAACACAGAGACCCTGTAAAAAAAGAGAACACGGAAATTAGTACAGGGAGATCACTTTATTTTTACCAACATTTTTAACATCAACCTGATTATACTCGGAAACACTGTTGCCCCCTTCCATTACAGGAGTTTGATGTTACTAGTGCAATATGTAAACAAATCATTTTACTAGGTATAGGAGGAGAGAAAAGTAGTGTATCCATTTATGTTGTAGGGAAATACGATATTACGATTTTCAGTTTGATCATCACTTTTACGGAATTTATCAAAATACAGTAGAGTAGTAACATTTTTTTTTTTCAAAAACTCAACTTTTCAGGCGGCTATGTTCGTTATGTAATACTTTATTTAGCATATTAATTATCGATGTTAACATACAATATAGAGAGTGCATTTAAATTGAGGGGCTCATAAGTAATGGGCTGTAAGTGCACTTGTTACTTTTGAGAAAATGGGGTTTAAATATTTAAGCTTTCGTAAAACCGGTGAAATTTTTATTTAAATTTTAATGTGTGATGCGATTAAAATATCCCTTTGCCACTAAAATTTTAGATACTTTAGCTTACACTGGATGCACTTAACTCATGTTATTACAAATGTCACTAGCATTCCTTTGCTTCTAGCCACCTCAATTCAAAATAAGCTAATCTGAATTTTTAAACAAGTTGCTGAAAATGGTTGCCGTTCATTACAATGCAGGCTTCAATTCTTTACGCATATTATTAAAAACATTTTGAAGCATATTCTCTGAAATTTAATTTATCGTTTCTTCAATATAATTTTTCAGTACGATATTATTAATACAGGTTCTTTCTTCTATAGAAAACGCAACCATATTTCTGAAACACACTATACACTGCAGTGTTTACTTCACTGCTTGAAGACTTCGAATGCAACAGCGGCCTTAAGTTTGTGTGTCTGACGGGAGCAAGGACATTAGTGAAGGGGTGAGAGTGAAGTACATTCAGAAATGCAGGTACAATAAAAATGCAAGTAAAAATAAAATGATGTCCCTGTACAAATTCTGTTAATTGAAACCATTTTTATCAGCTTTTACTCATGATTATTTCAAAGAAATAGTGATAGCAATGTTAATCCTAGCATAATTAATTGCGATATTAGTAATAATAATAATAATAATAATAATAATAATAATAATAATAATAATAATAATAAAACAATAATAATCTTAGTAACAATATCAGTAATTTAGTCAATGTACCGTAATCCAAAAATGAATAGGCTTATTGTTGATTATTCAAGTCAGAAACGACAAAATGAAATCGAAACAGGAAAAATTAAACCCAGAAACGACATGACGATAACGACGCGATGATGATGATGATGATGATGATGATGATGATTACGATGACGATAATTGTAATAGTGCAGATTGTTACTAGCTTGTTTATATCTATTTTTTGCTATGTAAAGGAGCGTTTCAAGGAGGATAGAAGTTGAACGAGTTGCTAAGCATATCTGCTAAGAAATAACAATGTTATTCCTTTTTCTATATGAGATTGATTATGATTTCTGAGCAATAATGCTCCTGTACATTTCAGCTAGCAAGTAAGAAATTATCTTAAAACTTTCCATCCGAACAAATACGTCATTTGAGGACCAAGTGACTGGTCAGCCTGAACTTGGACTTCACGGTCAGACCCTGTTGCCTGAATAAAACTACTGCGACAGATTGAAATATTCTAAAGTACTTGAACGTAATCTATAGCGATATAAGATCCAGTGGCGTAGCGTCAATGTAAGCTAAAAAGCTCAGCTTCCCCAGTTAATAATAATTTCATAATAAACCTGCCGTTTATGAACAAAATTATTTATTAATTTTAATAGAGTTTATATTTATGCGTTAAATATTGTGATGCGGCAGCTCAGGATGATTTGTGATGCAGCAGTAAACAAGAAGCCTGCACACGCCAGCTTCCAAGCAGACTGGTTTCTTTCACTCATTCTTCTGTGTAACCCATCCCTCAGATTCTCCATCCCTTTGTAACTAAACTACCCTTGTCGCAAGGCACGGAAGAAGCTAGCTTTTACATTGAAAGTTTCCGAGTTATCCCTTTCGTGAGTTGTGTTCAGTTGAAGTGTTAGTGTGCATTGCGGCTGATATGATAAATAATGAGTGAAATAACAGTTCGTGACACCAATTTACTTGAATTTTTAGGACAATTCTATTATCAAGACTGACTTACGAACAAAAGTGCTATTTAAAAAAACAAATGACCGTGTCTATTTGTTAGAGATATGTGTAAACCATGAAATCATATTTTACTAAGTACCATTTGAGGTCATGCCTTATTGGTGTTACGAGGTTCCAACCAATCTTCGGACTGCTGGCTTGACATTGACTACTATTTATTTTAAGACTATATTTTTGTAATACGTTTTCTCATATGTACATGAAAGAGAACTTGAGTTAGCTTCCCTTGCTCAAAATTTCATGCTACGCCACTGATAAGATCATGAGGCGAGAAGCGCGTTTGCTTATATCTCGTTTTGAAAGTCAAAAAAGAAAATATATTGATATATTTTTACGGTAGGCTATCTATTACAGAAAAATTGCTGAACTTTCAGTTTGCATTGTGTTATTGTTTCTGTGTACAGTAAAGTATTTTCATAAAAATATCACGCGACATTTTAATCTTCCTTTATCTTTCAATTCACACCCTTTTTTAAACTTACTTATGAAATACTCTGTATAATAACTCTTCTGTTATATATTTTATTTTCTTTTTGTTGGCTAATTATAGCCTGAAGCCGCTCCGTGGATTCGCGTTTCTACCACTTAAAAATTCTCCTTTTATCACATTGTCTCATAAACAACACTCTGGCGCATAAAGAAATGTTGGAACTGCAGAACTTTGTAGACGTCCTTTATATTTTCGACGTAAATATTAATTACAACTATATTTTTCATGGAAGATGTCTTCTAGATATGAAAAAAATAGGATTTAAAGCTTTATTGTAAATTTTGTACTTCATGATTTAGATTCTGAATAAGAATTCGAGTAATTGATTAAATAATAGATTAAATGGCGATCTTACTAGTGTTAATTGTGTAAGCATGTGCTGCTTACAGCTGTTTCGGAGCTTCTTCACACCATCCTGAGAAGCTTTGAGGCTCTGAGGATGGTGTGAAGAAGCACCGAAACAGCTGTAAGCAGCACATGCTTACACAATTAACACGAGTAAGATCGCCATTTAATCAATTATTCATAATTGAAAAATGAGTTCTATTCAGTCAATACTTAACATAAACACAATAAAACATGTTATAATAACATTTACACAGATTTTAAAAACAAACGTTTTCGCCAATTTTGATTGGCATCTTCAGGTCGTGTAGGTCGAATGGAACATGTTATAAAAAGTGAACACTTGGTATATGACGTTAAAAACCAAAGTTACAACTGTAATATCACTTAAAAACAGAGAATAGAATATAGCAAAAAGCCTCCACGATGTGTGTAGAATCACTCTGTGTGAACCAAGGAAACAGCAAAACTCTTCTGTCATTGCAGATACAGTTTTCAAGATAGATTTGAAGATACTACGTTTGTTTTTAAATCTGTGTAAATGTTGTTTTAACATGTTTTATTGTGTTTTATGTTAAGTATTGACTGAATAGAACTCACTTATCAATTAACATTAAACTTAACGGAACCAATGTGCCTTTGAAATTATTTATATTCAAGTGTACGAAAGATTCAACATGGATTATCAAGAATTCGAGGTTGTCAAGTTCATGGTGTGAAAACTAAGAATGAGTGTAGAAACATGATATACTCACAATTATTGTAAATACTGATTTTGATAAGTATCAGTAAAGTATATGGGAATTTGTGCAAAATCAATTACATAACATATTTTTCTTAAATAGTACAGTTCATAAATTAAGTAACATTCTTACGTTTTGAGACTATAAAAATGCCTTTTTATGTGTAATAAAAAAAAAACGGAAATCTACATGTAACTGTAACTGACAGTAGAACTGTAAAAGTGGGATGCTTCAATATAATGGAATTGCTAGAACTCCTCTGACAATTTTTTAAGTTGTTACCAACAAGCAACAGCTAGCGCTACCTGGAAATTTTGTACTGTCTAGCCTAGATTTTTGTCTAAGTTAACATTGTATCACATATGCAAATATCAATTAAAATTAGTCATAAGAAAAATTAAAATTTTCAAGACATGAACCCAGTAACAACGTATATACTGTTTTCGCTGTAAGAAAAATCCTAATGTAAACATAAGCACGTTGCTGTCATACCCGTGATTGGCTCCTGGTCGAAACACTCACACGACGCAGGAAAATATAGTTCGTATTTGGAAACCATAATCTTGTATTATTTGAAAATAAAAAATTGAATTCTAATTGTTAAATACGATGAAACATATAACTTCACTCATATGTAAAATGCTATGTAAAATAAAAACTATTTTTATATATTATTATGTACAATGAACGCGGATGAATACCAAAAGTAACACCGCGGTAGTCTGTTCTTGTAACAAGCTGGCGTCACTTGAGCTCGTAGTTGTCATAGTATGGCTTCTGCATACTCGGTGTGTGTGGTTATTAATCATAAGAGTGGAAACCCTCTCAAAAGCGGAAAAACAAATAGTCTTAAAGGTATATAATAAGTTATGTGATAATTTAATTGCAGTAATTATAAAGTAAATGTTTCCTAAGCAAACGAATGCATAGTAGTGAGGTTAGGCCTACTGGATGAGTAACGGGAAATGTTTAACATGAGACAGAATGTACAACAGTAGGCGGAAACACGTACTGAGAATCTATGGCGCCAAACAGCGGCCAATGAAGCCTCACTTCAGTCACGTGCTATTGTTTACATTAGGATTTTTCTTACAGCGAAAAGATTATAGACTTGATTTATTTACTTTTAACGTAATGATTGGTCTGTTCTGTTAGGATTGCGTCGACTTGGGATGTGCTATGAAGCTAAATATCTACACGGTGATCAAAAAGGGTTTTACAACTTTTAAATCTTACCAAAATTTATTGAGAAGACTTACAAAATTGGTTTTAATGTCATTTGACAGAAGAACACATCAAGTTTCAGTTCTATAGTATTTAATTCTATCACCGCGAGCGCTAGCGGCGTTCATTTCAAAATGGCTGCTTTCACAAGTGCAGAGCGTGTTCGGTGTGTTAAATGTTATGTTTTGTTTAACGACGCTCGCAACTGCAGAGGTTATATCAGCGTCGCCGGATGTGCCGGAATTTTGTCCCGCAGGAGTTCTTTTACATGCAAGTAAATCTACTGACATGAGCCTGTCGCATTTAAGTACACTTAAATGCCATCGACCTGGCCCGGGATCGAACCCGCAACCTTGGGCATAGAAGACCAGCGCTATACCAACTTGCCAACCAGGTGTGTGTTTTGGTTTGAAGAAACAAAATCTGCGACAAGAGTTCAATTTTTTTTAAGAAAAAACTATCACCGGTGTCGTGTATCTGGATATGTTAGACAAAGTCTTCGTTGGACAAGATGACTAAGAAGGATACATGCATTTCCAGGAGGACGGCGCACCTCGATTTTTTCCTTTGGGGGTTAGTTAAGGGCGGGGCCAGCAGTCACATTGAACTACATTAAACTTGATGTGTTTTGCTATCAACTGGCATTAAAATCAGTTATGTAAGCCTTCTCAATAAATTTTCGTAAGCTTTCAAAGTTGTAAAGTCCTTTTTGAATAGGTCAAGTTTCCAGCTTTTTCTCCATTTGTCACAGTCGTTCTCACAACGGCCGTGTTTAGTTCCGATATGTCCGCTACTCTTTTTTTTTACTTATGCTGGGTAATACCACAGTCTAGTATATACAGTCACGAAGCTCAGTACGTAGTAAATATGCATCCATAGATAGTTGCCAACCACTAGGATCGCTACTATCGCCTCATTACAGACAATGCTAAATAGTACCGGCACAATCTATTGTTCCTAGCACCTTCACAACTCAAGCTTCGTGACTGTATATACTAGACCAGCGTTTTTCAAACTATGGCCCGCGGACCACCTATGGTCCTCGAGGTCTGCCCTTGTGGTCCTTCAAAAAAGACAGAAGAAAAAATAAAATTCAAACGAATTGCGTATCACACTATAGCTGAAAATCTCAGTTTGTAAATGACACATGGCAATCGGCTTTCACTTTTTCTCCCAGTACTGACATTTTATGGAATTTATTTACCCTACCCGTCTCTCGACTTCCCACTCTACTCTCAGCAAAAAAGAAGAGGAATTTAAAGCACTATGAACGTGGTGTTTCTCGCTATCTTTTCCCTGTACATCTGGCGCCGCGCCTGTAACCCAGACAGGGACCACCCGAATTCATAACAGGACCAAAGTACCGAACCTTTTCATGTATTTATGACTTTCTTAATAGTTTGCACATTGAAATGGTCACGTACTGTACGTCGTACACCAATAATAGAACATGCAAAATTGAATCATTAGGCCTACTTGTTGAAAATCGGGCATGTTTTTGCATTAATTTTTTTATTTCTCTTTTTGCAAATGACGATATAAGAAATTTTCTGCTATTAACATTAACTTAATTAGTTAATACTAATATAAAATTAATTGAATTAAATTAATTTCCATTAATTATTTCTGCATTAAAATGTAACTATATTGATATTAAAATATGCTACATAAATGATAAATTTGCTTTCGAAGGGAACAAGACTAAGGTGGTCTGCGGAACTGTTCTGACTTAAAAAAGTGGTCCCCACTTCGGAAAAGTTTGAGAAACGCTGTATTAGACTGTGGTAATACGTTTACCACTCTCTCACCTCCCCCCTTATAATCGTGTTTGAAGACAGAATAATTATTTATGGCCAGAAATTATTGATTATTGATCATCATGATCATCAGCAGCATGGTTCAGCCCTTACGACCTGCTCCGGCCTCTCATAGGAAGTGGTCCGACCATCTCTTCGTTGGTCTTTCCCTCTTTCTCTGCCCTTGTGGTCTATATTCAACACCTTCTTGGTATTCTTCTATCTTATCATTTAAATTTAATATAGCCAGTTCTCTCCAGATGTCTGCACTGCGCTGTTTATCTGTTCTTCTGTAACCCTCAATCCCCCTCAAAAATCGCATCTTTAAGACCTCAGTTTTATATTTCTGACTTTTTGTTAGAGTTCAACATTTTGACCCGTACAGAAAGCACTACTAAAACTTTATAACATTAATTAAGTTCGTTTCTTTCCTAGTTTTGTTTAAAAGAATCCTTTCTATACTTACACATAATACAGACACATTATTATGACGTGATGCGAGAAAATGGCGGGTGACTCTTAGTCCACTGCTAGCGTGGTTTTCGGCGAGCGCGTAACCATTTCTCCGGCACTTCTACAATATATAGCAGCACCACAGTCTAATACTTACAGTCACGCAACTCATACGTATAAAATATGCCAACATTTGACAGCTGGCGCGACAGTAGCCCTCTAGCGGCAGGCAAGTTAAAAGTGTACACACGACATATGATAACACATCAGAAAACGGGTTTTGCGTAATTTATTTTATATTTTTATGTATATGGTTCTTGCTAATTCTACTTTAGAATCCTGGAAGAATTTCACACGCAGTTAATCTACAAGTTTCAGAAGCTGGGAATAAACGTAATTCTTTCTGCTCCTTACAACTGAATCTTGGCCCTGATCACGTATCATGCTTTGAAATAATATAATTGTTCGTACGTGGACGGTTAATTCAATTCATTCCCAAATATATTTATGAATCATTGGAACTCTATATTTACTGTGAGAAGAGTCAAAATTAGTAGCTTCAAAATTGTAGGCCATATCTCGTAGGGTACATCGCGTGGTGAACTCCTCTCCCTATTTCCTGAGAAATTAACTATTTTCCTTACCGCAAATTGGGGTAAACTCGGCCGCTGAGATAAACTTGAAAATAAAAAAGGGGAGGATTTAAACCTTAATATGACATTGATTTATGAAGTTCATTATTTTTCCATTTCTTAAGAACCGGTATTTCCTTTATTATTTTGAGTCACAAATAGTGCTGATATTATGGTGTAAATTTTTATAGCAAGTTTACCGCATTTTACATTGCATTTCCAGTTTTCACACATAAGCTTAATTTTAAGTTGTCCTACCTATATAATACGTAATTAATGCACTTACTGTTAATATGACGTAGGTGAGAACAAATAAATGAACACACAATTTTGTTGAAAAAATTGTAACTTCAATATTAACTCAGAAAATGTAGACCTAATTTTATTTTCAGAGCAGAAGTGGTGTAAGTCAAAAATGGGTAATGAGGGTTAAAGTAAACATTCTGTAAAATACAGCGCAAAGTATCAGTTAATATTGAATTTATTTAAACTATTAGTAGTCAGTGAATAGCACGATGGATATATTAATTGCTACTTTGCGCTGTATTTTATAGAATTTTTACTTTAAACCTTATTACCTAAGTTTGACTTACACCACTTCTGCTCTCAACGGTTCAAATAATCACTGGTAATGTAAAATCAACACCAATAACAGTTAACAGTCATGCAAATTATTACAGGAAAGACTGCTTTTTATATTAAATTTAAAAAGGCTCTTTTATTTCTTGAGAACTTAATACGTCTGTCACATGAATCTACACCAACACATCAGAAATTTTATCGACACAGTCCAAATTTATTCAAGAAGTGAATATTTCGCAAAAGGATTATAATACTCCATGAATTCTTGAAAAATTAACACCATGATCTCTACTTGAATGCAATATAACATTCAACTTCTGAAAAATATAAAGAAATAAATACGAATACAAAAATTATGGAATTACTTGCATTAGAAACTCTAGATACATTATCCAAAATCGGAATGGTTACACATTTACACATATGATCTCTGCAAAAAAATAATATACTGTAACAGGTATTTACTTTGACATACAAATAGGTAACTGATAACTAATAAATGTTTTATAGAACACAATACGTAGGCTACCTACAACGTGGATTATTGGTTATGACTGATTTATGATTTTCTCTTGGTCTTTAGGGAATCTGAAGAACGACAAATTTGGAGATTTAAACTTGTTGTTACTGCAATTTTCGTCATTGCACACATTGCCTTTATTCCGACGCATGATTAAAACGTTTATAACATCTCGCATCCCTTTAAAGCACGTGCTGGCTGTATCAACCCTATTACCAGTGCCTTGCCTGCCGCTTGGGCGCTAGTGTCGCGAATGTTGGCAAAAAAAAGTGTTGAAGTTGCGCGACTGTAAGTATTAGACTGTGGCAGCACTATAGTCCCGACGCTGTTATTTCCGGCGTGACTCCTCCTCTTTGCTTACGTCTTAGAAAGTCAAGGCTCTATAAAGTCTAGGTAGGTAGTATCGTTCGCCATTTGTTTTTTCGTTGCCGAGCTACCAGACGAGGAATCTATTTGCAACACCGTTAAACATTATCATGTCGTAGCTCCTATGATAATAAATCAAACGCACTGTAATTCAGCAAATAATTGAGCGGCAAATAACGTCCTCGTGTGCTTTCTGCGAACGCCAACGAAAGAGCCAAAATGGCGGGCGATTATATTAAATATTTATCGAGCCTTAAGAAATGAATAACGTCTTCATAAGCGAATCACAAGACGCACACGTTTAAATGTAGCCGACCTGCAACGCGCTTGGCTGCCGGAAATTAGAGCGACGGGACTATAAATGTTTAATAATTTGGACTTATCATGCTCACAGTCGTTGCTGAAAATGACCCTGAATTCACCTTTTCTAACATCCAGTTACAAAATTACACTTCTGTCAGGGTCGGTCTGCCTTGATGCTTGCACTCTTGGAATTTTATATGGCTTCAGTTTCAATTACTTTGTTGCATTTCCTACAGAGGACTGAGATAACCAGTTTCTTGTGATAAACGTATTACAGCTTTTTGAGGGGTATGTTCTGATATTTTACCAATTTCATATAATTTTTCTTCTGTAAGAACATTACGGTTTTCTGTTTGATTTTCGATTGTTCACCGAGCCTTTTTCTTTAAATCTTTTAGTGAGTATTCTAATTGTTTCGGTAGAAGGCACAGGTCTGTTTGGAGACTTTATTCGAAATTTACGTCTAGTTTTCGCACACGACCTTCTGTCTTTTATGTACGTATTGTACAAAGCCCGTTCACGCAATGACAATTTATCTAAATAAACAATAATCGCTGAACTTTATAAACTAACTTTGCACACTTGAAGAATCAAGACTTTTGTAACACGAATTGTGACTACAGCGAATGCCATATGGCGACTGAGGATCTACTACGCCGCACCTATAACAGCCCGCTCATCGCATACCGCGCAGGGAGCTGGCCACCAGTAATCCGCCGTTTTCTCGCCTCACGTCATAAAAATATCTCTGTATGTAGGCCCTAGCTAAAATGTTGGAGTTTCCTTTCTAGGTCCAATCATTTTGTATTACTTATTTCATATCTTAAATATTTAAAATTTCTGACCTGTTCAGTATTGTTATTGCTAATTTATATCTTGGTTTTTAATAAGTCTTTACCTTGAAGAGCTAAAATCTTTGTCTTTTTATATTCAATTCAATTCAATTTATTTGGCCATTAGACATATAGTTTTAGGCTTCGCCAGAATACATTGAAAAACATATAAATACATTAAAAAACACTAATAAAAGAAACAGTAAAATTTAAATAATACAATGAAAACATGAAATAATTTGAAACTTTTAAATTAAAGAAAAGTAACTAAATTGCAATTAAACTTATTTATTAAAATACAATTTCATACAAATTTGTGTTGAAAAACTCAGCAACAGAATAAAAACGATTATTTAATAACCAATTGTAAAATCTAGTTTTGAAGCTATTGATTGGTAATTTATAATATTGACTGGGGAGCTTATTATGTAATTTCATCCCCATAATTAAAAAGTTTGTGTTGCTCATGTGTAATCTACAATATGGAATATCAATTTGTTCACTATTTCTTATTTCATGATCATGTATTTTGGCCACTAATGAATAATTGTCGATATTTTGTCGAGTGTAAAGTACTATACAAATTTATGATTGTTAAAATCCGTGATTGTCTGAAAGTGGCCGACAATGTTCCAGATAGTTTGATTTACATAAAATTCTAATGGCTTTCTTTTGTAAAATCAAGACGCTTCCAATTTTGGTTCCATTTCCCCAGAAAATTAGAGCATATCGGATTATCGACTGAAAGAAAGAAAAGTAGGCACATCTTAAATAATTTTGAGAAACGCAAGTCGTTAATTTCTTTAACAAATATAAAACTCTTGTAGATAAGTATTGTCAAATTATATCTTGATTATTGATAATTTGGTAATTTATTTACTTACTTACTTACAAATGGCTTTTAAGGAACCCGAAGGTTCACTGCCGCCCTCACATAAGCCCGCCATCGGTCCCTATCCTGTGCAAGATTAATCCAGTCTCTATCATCATATCCCACCTCCCTCAAATCCATTTTAATATTATCCTCCCATCTACGTCTCGGCCTCCCTAAAGGTCTTTTTCCCTCCGGTCTCCCAACTAACACTCTATATGCATTTCTGGATTCACCCATACGTGCTACATGCCCTGCCCATCTCAACCGTCTGGATTTAATGTTCCTAATTATGTCAGGTGAAGAATACAATGCGTGAAGTTCTGCGTTGTGTAACTTTCTCCATTCTTCTGTAACTTCATCCTGCTTAGCCCCAAATATTTTCCTAAGCACCTTATTCTCAAACACCCTTAACCTATGTTCCCATCTCAGAGTGAGAGTCCAAGTTTCACAACCATATAGAAGAACCGGTAATATAACTGTTTTATAAATACTAACTTTCAGATTTTTTGACAGCAGACTGGATGATAAAAGCTTCTCAACCGAATAATAACAGGCATTTCCCATATTTATTCTGCGTTTAATTTCCTCCCGAGTGTCATTTATATTTGTTACTGTTGCTCCAAGATATTTGAATTTTTCCACCTCTTCGAAGGATAAATCTCCAATTTTTATATTTCCATTTCGTACAATATTCTGGTCACGAGACATAATCATATACTTTGTCTTTTCGGGATTTACTTCCAAACCGATCGCTTTACTTGCTTCAAGTAAAATGTCCGTGTTTTCCCTAATCGTTTGTGTATTTTCTTCTAACATATTCACGTCATCCGCATAGACAAGAAGCTGATGTAACCCGTTCAATTCCAAACCCTGCCTGTTATCCTGAACTTTCCTAATGGAATATTCTAAAGCGAAGTTAAAAAGTAAAAGTGATAGTGCATCTCCCTGCTTTAGCCCGCAGTGAATTGGAAAAGCATCAGATAGAAACTGACCTATATTTACTACCATCTTATATTCTTGAAATTGTACAAATGTATAGGTGGTTAATGTACTCAAAAAACCGTTTTAAACAATAATTGGCTATGTTTAGATATAATTATTGTAGCTTGTGTGTGAACTTACTGAAAATAACACAAACTTTACACTACATTTAGCTCTTCAAACATTGGAACACTGATCGTATTCAATTCAATCAGCTGATCTGCTAGAGCAATTCTCTGCATTAGTATCAGATCACTGGGGAAATTTATATGAGCTGATCCCCGACAGGGGTGAGAAACAAATGAACGCGTGAATATTTGATGAAGGAGCGCGCTATTGGAAACTGACCTGGAATGAAGCTGTGATTGCTGAGGTGACCTCGTACACGGCCTCCCAGGGATGGTTTTCTGGTGGGCGGAATGGCGTCACGAGATAGTGGAGTCCCAGCAGTGGTACCAACAGCAGGGTCGCTCTCAGGGCCTGCAAAGACGTTTTTCTGCCTTATATGTCAGTTTTTAAGTGGGTTTGAGGAAGTTGAAGATGGATTTCCTACTTATGATATGGCTGATTTTCTTTCTATTGACAGTGTTAAGTTTAAAAGCACAATGATAATTTTTATTTATTTATTTATTTAGAATATTAACATGCAAAACAACAGCACAAGGCCAATTACAGTTTAGCACAAGATACAAAACAAAACAAAACAAAACAACAAATGATGATGAGAATGAATGATAGAAAATGGCAGTGAGATGAAATACAATCAATATAATAGTCAACATTAATCATTGACCAAATGCAACAAAATAAATAGCACAAATAATTATTAAAATTAGTACAGTGAGATAATTAAAATAATGGCAATTAAATAAAATGAATTACAAATGAATTAATGAAATCATATAAATGAAGACTGGAATAATATGAGTAGTATTGTAAAGATATGCAAATGAGAATAGTATGATACATATCTTAACAAATGGCATAAATAATAAAACTGACATAAAAACTCAAAAAGTATATACTACACATTAAATGGATCCAAGTTCAATCCATGCAAATTAGCATATTTAATACATCTGCAGACGGGAGAGAGAGATTTAGAATTCCTATTATAAAACATTTTATGAAAATATATTAAACCCTTAGCAGGAATACGAAGACTGATATTGCTTATGAATGATTCACAATCAATATCACCCTTAA